>NC_062206.1:3303841-3321341 GCF_912470025.1 Vespa velutina
GCGATGCGTTTCAGCCTCGAGAGCACCACCGCTCAAGCTTAACCATCCTGAATTTCCTGCCGTCGCGCGTTTCTCTACAGAAGCATGAGCAGAGAGAGAGAGAGAGAGAGAGAGAGAGAGAGAGAGAGAGAGAGAGAGAGAGAGGGAGAGGGAGGGAAAGAGAATCAGTTGGATCTTTGCCTTCGGAGAACGCGGCTATTTACTGAATCCTCCTCGACTACTCTATTTTTTTCTTTCCACTTAGGTACCCTACTAATCGTCTACTTTAACGCAGTCGAATCTTTCGTAAAAGGAACGGGAGAGAGTTACCTAAATTATATCGCTTATGATGTTTTTACATTTTCTTGATATTATCATGGATATTCGACAAGTATTACGAATCTATTTATTTTCTATTGATTTGATTTTTAACAAATATAAACATGTATACGATATTGTAAAGATGAATAAGAAAGAAATTGGAATAAAGGATAGATCAGAGGCGAGAACCGGTAGAAACCAAGTTGAACAAAAAATAGATAGGTACGTGAGTAGCACGTTTTGTCGGATACGCTACGACAACGAGTTCTTGAAAACGAACAAGTCTCGCATACCTACTCGAGATCGGTCGAGCCTACCTTCGCCGTTGTACCTTGAGAGATTGGCGGAGATCGGGATAAGGTAGAAATCTATCAAATTCTCGGCGTGCGCACGCACGAACGAAGCGCGCGAAACCAGTTTGGTCGGTTCGAATGACCGGGTTGGTCCGGAGAGTCGAGCCGAACACGATCGGTAAGAGGGATCGGGAGGGGGAAGGAGAAAATGAGGGTTACAAACGAGTTGCACTGACCTACCGTAAGCTCTGCCTCTTCGATTCCGACCTTCTAGACGAAACTCAAGATAAAATAATATCTAACTTTAGCCGACGTTAACGAGATTAAACATCTTTTACTTATTAAACCCAAATGAAATTTAAATTGATCCAATTATCTAAATAGAAACGTAAAAAAGAAGAATTCTTTCGCAATACTTTAATTTGAATCATCGACGATTCTTATTTGGATGGTATGATAAAAACTATGTCATAAATTTTCCAAAGAGGAGAAAAACTTGTTCGTAGTTTCGTCATTATTATTCATTAGTTTTATTTTAGAAAAAAAAAATAAATAAAAGAATAAAAAAAAACCAAGAAAATGAGTTATGGCTCATTAGTCATTTAAATGTATTCATACTAACTGGCTATTAATCTGCTATTAAAACAGTAATTTCTTAGAATTCAATCATCAAACAAATGTTAGTTTCTTGAAAATAAATTTAAAATTGTTTACGAAACATATTCGATCGCAGGAATATAATGTATGTGAAAAAACGATGATGAAAACTTGATATGTTTCTCCGAAAGTTTTCCTGTGTAAGATACTGATTTTTACTTACACCTGCAAAGACGAAGCCTAAGATAAAACGAAAGGGGCTTACACGGAATGGCCGACCTCTTTGAAAGTTTCAACGAGAGAAGCAGAGGAGGCAAGTCTTTCTCGAACACGCGGCCGTGCGTGAGCTCTCCTACTTTTTGTCGGTCGCCGCGCCGACCGGCCCAGGCCGTTCTCAATGATCTCAAACTCGTTTCAACCTAGCCTCCGTCCTGCGGACAAAGTCCATGAATTCTGTTTAACAGAATTATGGCCGCCTTTGGAATAATAATCAAGGAATAAAATAGTTTGCTCTATCGTACTTCAATTTCATTCTTAAAAAAAAACTAATATATATATATATATATACATATAGATAGCAATTATTAACCCGTATGAATAACCGTGTTTCATTATATAAACACTTTGTATGAAAAAAAAAGAAGCCATTAGAAGCGTGAAAAAAGGAGTCATCATTCGAGATATTATCTGCGAAATAACTTTATTACTCGTGTCAGAAATTTTTGTGGACGTTTAAGATAAGAGATCCGATTTTCCAAGAGATAAATCGCTCGTCTGAGAGACACTCTTTCGAGGCATAAATCAAGGTACACTGTTTTATTCCTTCAAAAAGGCCATTAGAATCGTAAAGGCCATTAAAAGGAAAGCAGACGTAAAGTAGGGGAGTACGAAAGTAATTAGCCGTGCCCGTCAGTGCGTTCGCGAAGAAAGACACGTTAGTCCTCTCGATGTTCCATCTCTCTCTCTCTCTCTCTCTCTCTCTCTCTCTCTCTCTCGTTCTCTCTCACTCATTCACTCTGACAACGTGTCCACGTTCATCGACGTGCATTATGGGCTTCTTCTGCAGTCGTCGCGTGTACATCGGGGGAGGAGTGCCACACGATGAGGAAGGACGAAGGGGAATAGTGTGAGAGTTAGAAGGAGAGAGAGAGAGAGGGGGGGAGAATGTTAAGAAAGGAAGGGGAAACGATCGACGGAGATGCATGCGAAAAAAGGCGAAATTACGTAAACATCCTGCAAACGGCGATTACCACACACTGGGACTTGGCGTTCACCTCTCCTCTATTTTCAAAGAGACCGTCTCTGTATACTGCAAAATCTTACGTTTTACCTTACGCGTTAATTAAACGTTTAAACTTATACACACATGATAAATATGTCTAGACATATATATATATATATATATATATATATATATATAAAGAATATTAGGTCTAAAAAAGTGAAGAGTTTGTGTCTTTTTTTTTTTTTGATACAAAAGAAAATCAAGAATTTATATCGATAGATATTGTTTATTAATATCGAATTAAAAATCTTCTTAACGATATATTTTCATTTTAATAGAATTTATTAAATAGTTCTTTGATAAAATAATTCGTTCGTTCAGTAAAACTTGACAACTTTTTGATTAAATTAATAATATCTAAATTACGAGATCGTTTTAATAATATAAGTGTTAAGAGAGTACGAAAATTGGACGGATCGCTAAACGCCGTCAGCGAAAAAGCCGAGGTCGTTCCGTAACGTTTTGCATGTAATAAATATTAATGCGTTCCACACTCGGTTACGCCGTGAGTATTTGCGATCGGTGAATGCGTCCCGACGCGAGGATAATTGGTATAATAGATGCACCGATCAATTAGGAAGGTTCGCTTTCGTGGATAAAAAAAAAAAAAAACGTGTCTTCGATTAGGATAGAAAAGAGGAAAGAGAATTTTTATCTTTTTAACTTCTTCATTGAAATTAAATTTATATAATCAATATATATATTTATCTGATATTTTTTATTAATTTTTTTTTTTTTTTTTTTTTAATAGAAAATATATAAGAGAATTTTTAAAAGAAGATATATATAAAAATATACTTTCGATCTTCTAAATATATTATTTCTATTAAATATATCATACATTTTTCTTTGTCTTTTCCTTCGCAAACTTGACCGACATGTTTATCGTGAGAACGCTTAAATAGAATAAAGACATTTCAAATGTTACGTAAAACTCGGAATTGAAATGAAAATCCGATAATAAATAATGTTAAGTAATTGTATACATGCATTAAAAACAAAGAGAGAGAGAGAGAGAGAGAGAGAGAGAATCGAATGGAAAAATACACGCCATCGCTCGAGTGGCCATTTTTCACCGGCCATAGCGACGAAATATTCTAATCCAGCATTTCGAACAGTTAGAAAGGGGGATCCTCGTTGGCGCTCGCCTATTGGCCGCCTAAATCCATGGCCATGTTTAGTCGGCCGGGCCCCTCCTGTTTAGAAGGGCCTGACGTCACAACGAGCGACGGCTTTCCGAAGGCCATGCGTCACGAAGCACCACTATTACCAATAACAAGCCTTTAAAAATGATGATTTTTTTTTTCAATATCTTACCTCCCCTTTTCCTTCTCTTTCTTTTTTCCTTTTATAAACTTTTTTATTATTCACTTTTTATTAACACTTTATTTCTTTTCTTTTCTTTCTTTCTTTCTTTCTTTATTTATTTATCCTTTAACAATCCTTGACAATCATTTCGATTTATTTAAAAATAATTTTTTCAAAAGTTAAAAGAACATAATCTAACATTGAGTTTTTTTAAATAAGAATAAAAAATTTACAAAGCATTACGCAAGTATTATAAAAGTTCTTAAAAAAGAAATTAAACGAATTAAACGCAAATATGAATGTTCCCAAAGAGAATTAAATATTATAAAAGAGAACGTTGGATTGTGATTTTACGTATTTATCTACGTCGATCACATTGTAAGATCGAAGAAACATGAATAGTTAGGCGTCCTATAGCGTAATTAAAGTCGAGTCGTGGTCGAGTGGTAGTTTCTGACATCGTTTCGGCCAAGGATTTATTCGTAAATAGGACTTTCTAATTAGAAATACGGCGTGAAAGATCGCGGAATAATGTTCCCTCTCTTTCTATCTTTTTCTATCTCTTTCCTACTCCCTCTCTCTCTCTCTCTCTCTCTCTCTCTCTCTCCCTTTTTTCTCTTGCAAACCCTGAAGAACTAGTCTCGTCTTCTATCTTAGTTATTTAATGAAACGTCATTAGTCGAGCGAATGGTTGGATGTTTCGTGCGCATATATGCGTATGAGACGTATTCGTAAGCTCGACGATGGTTTCGAGTAAGTAATTAATTTGTCTTTATCCTTTGTCTCTTTCCACACATACACATACACGTACACACACACGCGCACTCTCTCTCTCTCTCTCTCTCTATATATATATATATATATATATATATATATGAATTATATTACTATTACTTTCGTTTCCGGACTGTAGAGATATTAATACACATCGTATTACATTTTTCGATTATTTAGGCCAAGGCTCATAAAAATAAATTATTGTTTTTTTTTTCTTTTTTTTTGTTTTTTAATTTTCCCCCATTCCTATTTCCGATCTCATTTATCTATTATAATTAAATCCACAAAAAGTTATATCCGTATTCTCTGGGCAATGTCAAATTTTTTTTAGGCTCGGGATTACTTAATCAACTACTTTTTTTTTTTTTTACCTGTATTCAAACAATTCTATTTATTAATATGAAGTATATATGAAAGTAATAAGTTTATCCTTCTCTCTCTCTCTCTTTACATCCATTTATCTATATTCATTCGTGTTTGTTATTAAAGTTTGAAAGAAAGCCATGAGAGAAGAAAAGGAAAAAAGGAAAAAAAGTAAAAAAAGAGAAAATAAGTTGTCGAAAGAACGTGTTTATTTGTATTGCAGTTTGCCGTGTAGCTATTCGATGTCGTATCTCGAAGGAAAATATTTTTTTTTTTTTTTTCTTTTTGTACAAATCGCCGCGGGAGTGTCGCAGAGCCTTAAGGTCGCGGTTCTCGGCTCGGCTCCACTCGACTCGTTCGTTCGTTCGTAGCCATTGAATTCCGATCTCACGTGTATACGCTACGTCTAACTCGGCTCTAATCCGCGCCACGTACAACATACTCCGTGCCTCCTCCGTGAGAATTCTCTCCTAACGCGTTATACTTACAAGTACGATGTTATAACGGTCGAACGAATAATTTTCTACGCTCGCTCGTACGGTGCTTTCGCGAATTACGATAAGTGTAGTACGCTTGCATCTTGGGATGGAGAGAGATAGATCCAGAGATAGAGCATAGAGATGGTTAGATAAAGAGAAAAACATTATTTATTTCCATAGGCTTTAACGATAAAAAGAGAGAAAGAGAGAGAGAGAGAGAAAGAGAGAGAGAGAGAGAGAGAGAGAGAGAAATTATAGAGTAATATATATGTAAAAAATATTATAGCAATAGTGTTAAAAATAGAATATTAGAGTTTTATTAAATGTAGATGTGAAAGATAGATGGATATAATATAAATATTAGAGAGAGAAAGAGGAGGAAAATATTATAATATGTTAAAAGGAATATTAAAATAAATATAAATTATAGAGTAGTGTATAATCGTTATTTAGAATATTAATAAGAGGATATTAGCTAAAGTCTACGGAGTTTACGAGACAGACAATGAGAGAGAGAAAGAGAGAAAGAGAGAGAGAGAGAGAGAGAGAGAGAGAGAGAGAGAAAACAAAAAAATTTTGCAAAACGCAAAAAGAAGATAAAAATAAAAATAAAACATTATTATAATATTACTAATACTAGCTATATATCAAAATCATCAAAGAAAAACACCAAGGTGATATTAGATAAATCCTAAAAAAAAAAAAAAAAAAAAAAGAACATTGATGATGAAAAATAAAAGAAAAGATTTCTCCAGAGATGAAATTCCTTTGAAATAGAATAATTTTGAATTACGTAGATACCTAACCGGTCCCTCATTGAATAAATTTCATTTGCAATCTTACGTAAAGTGTTATTCATGTAACGAAGGAATATTCAAGTTTTTCTGAAAATTTATCCGAACGCGCCCATTTGTGAATCTATTTCAGACGATGAGCTCGTGTTCGACTATTCGCTCGTGGAAAATTTCGCGGACACCGACGATATCGATCACCCGTGCAACGTTTGGCTCGTTTCAAGCCGATAGATTTTTTTTTTCTTTCTTTTTCCCTTTTTTATTTCCTTTTTTATTAACATCGTAATCGCGTATCTAATCGCATACTGCCGATATCTCCGATTATAGGTATTTTCGTTTTGTCTTCCGATAGAGGAGACCACGCGACCATCATTCGAGAATAGAAAAAAAAAATCTACGAACGAACAGATCTATCGTGATTCGACGATAACTTCGATAACCCTGATAAGAGTTTTTTAAGAGGCCAAATATTCTCTAAAAATGTGGTAACAAATGATTAGGGCTAAAAGAAATCGTTCGAGAACAATCGATGATTACTACAGAAAAAAAGACATTGAGCATTGTTATCAAAGTTCTACGTCGATAGGAAAAAGAAGGAACAATTATCAATCGAAACTCGTCGAAAAATTAAAATCAAAACAAAAATCTAATTGAAAAATATAATACTTTCAAAAAATCTAACACTTTTTAATGATAACGGGAGGAAACTGTGGAAAGATCGATTGCTATAAACCAGATAAAATTTTTTGGTATACCTAATATCTAATACTCATTACAAGAGTATATATATATATATATATATATATATATATGGTATTGGATGCGTGAACGAATATAAGATTATAGATATGTAAGAATAATCATTCGAATGCAATTATCCTAACCGGCGTGCGGCGACTCGCCGGCGAGTAGGAAATTGTTCGCAGCTTACTTTCAAACGTGGTCGATGCCTTCAAGGTTCTTAAAACCATTGCTAATACATTCCAATCGTTTGCTCGAAAGATAGAGAGAGGTTCGGAGAGACGGTTTTAGCATTAGAATTTACAAGGACAACTCTAGTCAAGCCTGTGCGCTCTCTGAGCTCGAACAAGATACTCGATCGTCGACTGTCGCTGGATCCGTCTGATCGAGGCTTTTCATTTTTCCTTGAAATTCCGCAAAATCTTCTAATACTTACGATTAGAGTAATATCTTCGTTAACAAACTGTATCGTTTCGAAAATATATATCACACTAAATTCAATTTTATTTATTATTATTATTATTATTATTATTATTATTACGAATAGATTACTACATTCAACTCCATCATCTTTAGAATAATTATATAGATCTAGAAAGAAATAATCGAAAAATTCAATCGAGTAATAGATCAATACATTTTTGATCTATTTATTTTAGTTATTTTACACCTGATTAATGACAAAAAGATATATATATTTCTTTTTTGTTTTTTTAAAGAAAGCATATATTAAAATTACATTAATTTTCTTTCATCTCATCTTACATTCAATATTGATTCATAGAATGTAAGATTCATATGAAGAGACAATAGAATCATTCGAGTGATTGTATTCTAAACATTGATTGCTTAACGAACTCACCTAATTCGTTTCGCTAAAAAGAATCTATTGTAACTACAATTCATAGCCGTTTAAAAACGACCCTTATTACCATTAGAGACATAGTACCTGTTTATCTTTGTTTATTGCAACATTAACTGCAATTAGTTGGACGTGAGAATAAGCTGATATTTCTATTTCTTTTTCACGCGTATCTACAATGTCTTATCGGTTTACTTGCGACGAGTATTCGTCCGATAAGGTGAATCGAAGAATGAAAGAGAAACAGAGGGAAAAAGAGAGAGAGAAAGAGAGAAAGAGAAAGAAAGAGACAGACAAGGAAAAGAGATGTAAATAATAGTATAAATAGAAATGTAGTAGTATATATATACATATATATGTGTGTGTACAATATATATATATATATATATGTATAGTACATGTACACAAGGAAAACCAAAACATAAATAAAAAACACGTTCAAAGATCGTTTTCTGTCGTTTTCTGTCGTTTCCTGTCTGAGAATTTAATTAACGTTCACCTTTTTGTAATCTATCTTTTATCCTTATCAACAAACGATATATTTCATATTCCTGCACTTGTATTTAACTAAACCAACCGGAGTGTGTCGTTTATTTTTATGAAATTATGTAAATTTTATCGAATAAAAGATTAGAAAAATGTTTCTACATTCTTTAAAAATATTTAATTAAAATACGTCATCGATTATAACAAATTGTTAACCACGTTTACATGTAATTATTGACTTTCGTGAACGAAATTTGACAATTACGGAAAAAAAAGAAAAAAAAAAAAAAAAAAAAAGAAAAAATCAATTTATTGTTCGTTCGTTACGTTATTACAAACGATCCAGTAATATTTTTAATAACCATCTCTCCCGTCGGATCCATCGGGGAAGGTGAAAAAAAAAAAAAAAAAAGAAAAAAGAGAGAGAGAGAGAGAGAGAGAGAGAAAAAAGAAAACAGAAAAAAGGAAAAAAAAAAAAAGAATCGAACGTGGCGTTATTAAAATTACCTTCATTTTTGTATCGAAACGACAAAGTGCGGATAATAAATAGAGGTGGTTCGTAATAAACGCGAAAAATCCATCGATAAAACTGGTTATTGAAGCGGCATGCGCTCGCCAAATCATCGAATCGGTTATACCGTATATTTTTCGATTAATTTGATAGCACTTGGCCAACGTCGCGTTGATTCGAGCGTTTATTTCGCATGACGACGATATATAATAACAACAATAACAATCGGCGGTCCGAATGTTTGTTTTACTAAACGTGCCAATTTTTTTTTTCTTTCCTTTTTTTTTTTTTTTTTTTTCTTTTTTTTTTTCTTATTAATAATAAATAAATCATAAATAAAAGGTTTTCCCCAAATTTTCATCAACGAAATGTCAGAATGATTTGATTAAAAACATTTTACGTGAGATTTATTAAAAAAAAAAAAAAAAAAAAAAAAAAAAAAAGAAAAAAGAGAGAAAGAAAAAAAATGGGGAAAAAAAGGAAGAAAAGATTTAAATAAAAAAAAAAAAAAAAAAAAAAAAAAAAAAAAAGAAAAAAAAAAGCAAAAAAGGGGAAAAAAAAGGAAAGAAAAAAAGAAAGGAAAAAAAAAGAAAAAGAGAGAAAAATGATTGTAATTCTATACAATGTTTGATATCTTAGGCATATCAGATTTCATTCTTAAGCACATAAGATCTCGAATATATGTATATCGAAACGTATTCGATTTCGCGTCTCGCCTTCGATCTTACGCCGGTGAGTTAACTGCAAATACAAACTGCTTCACTCGTGGATTAGAAAATGTCACGAATCCGGTTGCGACTGTGTTCTTCTTCTTCGAAGAAAGAAGAAGGAGAAGAGATCCGTTCGTCGAGTCTAGTCGTTGTGGTTTTCGGTCCTTTCCGAGATCCGTTCGACCGGCTTTCGATCGTCGATCTTTCGGGAAAGAATTCGATTAGAAAGAGAGGGGGAGAGAGAGGGAGAGAGAGAGAGATGTACCAAAATATTCAAATATTTGTCGATCGTATTTTAAACGTTTCTTAATTATTTCCTATTTAAACGAATTTTATAAGAAAACAAAAAAAAACAAAAAAAAAACAAAAAAAAGAAAAAAAAGTACCATCAACGTATTTTGTCTTATATTATATTTAAAACATAATTGGGAATAATTTCAATGAAGGATGATTATTTAATTGGAATAAAAAGATTGATTTATCACTTGTAAATAGATCCGATCGATCGAAATAAAAAAAAGAAACGATTAAAAAGAGAAATATTATATTTTATAATAATTTTACATTGTATTTCGATGGATAGTCGATAAATACAGATCGATGATAAAACGCAAGTACTTATGTACGATCGATCACATCGAGGATTCTCATCACGGATTAGAAAATGCGTCTCGATCGAGTTCGCGGAAGAGAGAAGGAGAAAAGAGAACTCGATGCTAGTCGATGAAAAAGAGGAGGACGAGATGAAGGAAGAGAGACGGGAGAGTAAAGGATGGTGTCTCGTGTTCACGGATTTCGGTCGCTTCGATTGGCCGACCGGTTTCGAGAGTCCCCGATCGTGATTGGGTCCTCGCGACGAAGACGCCGACGAAGACGACGACGCGGACGTCTTCCTCGAGAAGGCGAACGCGATTGCGGTCGGTCTCTGGTCTCTTCTAAACCGGTCGTCGTAAAAACACGGCCTGGCCTTGGTGAGACCGCCATTTTAGAACGTTCTAACATTTGACGGTAGAGAAGACTTCGACAGGCCGCCTAATAAGCGATTCTTAATCTATTATTCATCACTACGAAGGAAATGGAGTGTTAGTAGAGAGAGATAGAGATAGATAGAGAGAGAGAGAGAGAGAGAGACGAAAGATTCTTCGAGAGTGACATGCAAATCATTTTCCATCTCTGTCCATCTCTTTCCGATAATCCAATATCTCTCCTTTTTCTCCTCATTACTTCATCTCTTGTTCTAATCACATACTTTGGAAGCATAACAAATACATTTATTATTTTTCTTCTTTTTCTTTATTTTTTTTTCTTTCTTTTCTCTTTTTTTTTCTTTTTTTTCTCTTTTTTCTTGAATAAATTCGAGATATTACTACGATCATTCATTTAATGTAAAATTGATCGATCAAAAGTCGAAACGACTAACAACGTGTTTTTAATGCAAAGCTTTATTGTTCGCTACTAATGAATTCAACGAACGAACCAACGCTCAGTAACAGACTTAATTCGATAACAAAGCGAATGAGAGAGAGAAAGAGATAGAGAGAGAGAGAGAGAGAGAAGAGCTTGAATTCGTAGATGTTTTATTTTTATCGTTGTTATAACGAGTATTTATTTATGCCAATTCTAATTTGTTTTTTATTGCACATCACAATCTCTTTCCTTCTTGAGTAGATTGTGAAAATGTTAGAAAATAAATAAAAGATTCACTTTGTGGATATATTAGGGGAACCGAAAAGTAATGTCGTTTCTGAGCATGTCAATATTTGATTGTGATTAAAAATAAAAACTTGTTAAAAATTTATTCGTTTGAAGTTTAATTTAAGAAAGCGACATTACTTTTCGGTCCCCTTAATATATTACGAGAATGTGTTGAAAGTATCGATTTTTTTTTAAATATAATTATATTAGTCCCTTTAAGAAAATCGAAAACGTGATATTTTTATTTGATTATTTATGCACATTGTCAAATATTATTGTTGTAAGCAGAAGACTAAGAATTTATCGATCTCTCTCTCTCTCTCTCCCTCTCCCTCTCTCTTTCTTTCTCTCTCTCTCTCTCTCTCTCTCTCTCTCTGCTTCTGCCGTACAGCTAAAGGAAGGACGATACGAGAGGGAAGAGAAGAATAAATCGATGGTCGAGAATCCTGAAAAGAAAAACGATCGGTGAAGCGAAGGGCTAGCAATGGTGGGGGGTACATAGGGCCCGGTTTTTATCGTACACGACCGGTCGCCGATGCGCTTTTCGTAGAATCGCGATAAACGGCGCCGCCTGAAATATCTGATTTAATTGCGTCGAGATTGTAAAGGAGACAAAGATCGGCGGCACCGGTCTCGCTTAATTGCCCGATCCGCACCGTCTTCTCCGATTCCTTAGACTTCTTCGACCGTACGAGTCTTCGAATCGTGGAAAGTCCAAGACAAGATCGCAATACCGATGTGAATTCGCTAAAAGAGAAATACAATTTTAACGATACGATTATTCCTTACTCTTTTATATATATATATATATATATATATATATATATATATATATATATATATATATAAAAGAAAAATCTTAGATACACGTTTCAGAATCTCTTAGAATACCTATTAAATTTCTAATCTAATCTAATGTTCACATTTTCGATTAATGATCCTATTATTAAAATAATTTAAATTAGATTAAAGTAGACGATCATAAGGATAACGTATTTTATTATACAAAATCTATATAACGTTGGATACTCGAATTATATCAGTTAATTTTCTTTTTGAACGATTTTCGTCGTGCTATCTAGAATTTTTTTTCTTTTTTTTTCTTCTTTTTTTTTCTTTTTTTTTTTTAAGAAAAACTCGTCGAACGCAGTAAAATCGGATACGAAGCGAAAAAATAAACTATCGCTGTGCGAGCATCTTATGCCATAAGTACGAGGAGGATACAATGTCGACTAGGATCTATAATAAACGGGCAAGATCTCTTGACGCTTAGAATCCTTGGGGAGGAATCCGAGAAGGACGTCGTTGGAGGAAGCCCGTTAAAATTTCACGAGCAGCTCTCGCGCCAGAGAGACTCGTAAAAAAAATTGAATCCATCGATCCTTCGTCCATCGTTTTCCCACTCCTCCATCCTTCTGCCACCTTTTTTACTGTCCGCGTTGCGACACTTGGCGGAAACTGCAATATTCTGCAATATTTTGTGTCTTGAATTGTCGTCTTGTCTAAGCGAAATGATTTTTTTTTTTTTTCTTGTTTCCCCAACAAAAGATATTCATCCTTTTTTTTTTTTATTATTTCCTTGTAATATTTAATAAGCGTGGATTTTCTAAAACGCATTGTTATCTTTACAAACGTGAATAAAAAAAAAAAAAAAACAAAGAAAAATCATTTAAACTCGTATATTTTTATTCGAAAGTTTTCATCGTTTTAGAAATATTAGATCTCTCCTATAGATTAGGCAATCATATTCGTATCGTCGAAAAAGAAACGAGTCTGTTACGGTTAATGCGTTTGAACAAAGAATAGAAACGGTCAAGCCAGAAGAGGACGCCCCGGCATCATCGGCGATACCGGTCCAGGTGCGAGCTCGCCAGTCAGTCGCAGTATTTAGGACAAGGTCATAAGGTTCCGCGCTACCCAAGCCGAAGCCAAGACACCGTCAGTGCTCGCGTCCGCTGCACTTTCACTTTGACTTTACGCTGCAGCGTGCATTCGCAAATTCTAACTCGGCGGACTCCTCCGTTCCGTTTCCCCTTTTCCATTCGATCGCCTGCGATTTACGCATACATATTTCTTTTCGTCAAAGATCTTCATCTTATAATAAGTTTTTTTTCTCTCTCTATATAATATTTTATAATCGTATCTATCGTTACAAAAAATTAGCAAAGTTGATACTCTCATAAGAAACGATAGAATTGTCCGAATGCTTAATCTCATGTAATATCTATTTTTCGTTTATACGTATAATGTTATTTGATATTGTATTTGCTTATGCGAAAAGAAGATGATAATAGATAAAGAGAAAAAGAGGGGCGGGGAGGGGGGGGGGGTAGAGCAAAAAAACAAACGGTGACAGGTCGAACGCTAATGCGCGACTACCACGCAACTAAGACATAAACTCACCGTTTAAAACACCCGACGGAGATTGATTCGAGTCGTTCGATAGAGAAGGCCATTCGACGTGCATAAACCTGGAAATAATGAAGACAAAATAAAAAAAAAAAAAAAGAAAAAAAGAAGTCACTGGAAAATCTTTCATATTCGTCAATCGATAAATGGACAAAGAAAAAAGTCAAGAAAAAAAAAAAAAAAAGAAGAAAAAGAAAATAATTTATCTCTTACTCTCAAAAGTTTTATTGGAGCGAGAACGAGACGACGTTAAACGGAAGGAGCAAGGTGCAAATTTTAATTACCGTTCTCGATTGGTAGGTAGACTCAACGCAATAATGATCACGGCACGTTACCATGAGAAATGCCTTCTTGAGAAGGAGCGAACGTTCGAGCCTACTACTCTACGATGGTGACGCGAGTCGGCAATTGTCAAAGGTCAAAGATGTCGAAGTCGAGCGGAGTTAGTTTAACGACTAACGGCGAACGAGTCGACTATCAACGATTCAAAGAGTTTACTATTCGAATCGATTTTCGAGGTCGATTTGATACTCGACAAAAGTATCTTGTTGAAATCGATAATTAACATATTAGGAACATTAGAAATAAAGTCTATGATCGATCACTGATCGCTTGGGCGTGTATATTAAAAAAGAAAAGAAATCCAAAAAAGAAAAAAAAAAAAAAAAGAAAAAGAAGAAGAAGAGGAAGAGAGGAAACTCAAGATAATCAAAGTGTAAATGACAAATCGAAAAATGTTGAAAGATCGGAGAACAATGATTCGTGCGTATCATCGAGACAATTCCCTCCCCCATTTCTCTCTTGATTATTACCGAAGAAGAAGGGAGTAGAGTAAATGTACGTGCAATACGAAGGAGAACGCATCGTGATTCGGATCGATGACTCGAAGAGGTCCCTCAAGGCGATGTAAAAATTCCGTAGGACTTTCGATCGAGGACAAGGGATAGAAAGAGAAAGAAGAGCGAAGGGTAAAGAGAGAAAGAGTGGGAGTGAGACGGGAAAGGGAGGAAGGGAGGTACTCGCTCTGCTGGCCAGTCGCGGCCGACACAATGGGCATTGAAAACAGAAAATAAGCGCCATTGTTTGGCGCTTTTCAGAATCGATATTTGCGAATAACACGAACGTCGACGCGTGTCGCGAGTGCGCGGCTCCGTGATTTAAAGCGTAGATTAAAAATAAAGGGGACACGCGTCGGCCCTATCCTCCTCCTTCTCCTCGTTCTCTTTCTCATTCTACCAACCTCCTTCGTCTCCACCTTCGGTTAGCCTTGTCTCACCTTCCATTGTGTCTCGCTCATGCTCTTCAAAAAACTAAGTGACAAACGATACGCTCGACATTTTCCGATCGTCGAACTGACGTTTAATGTAAATAGCTTCAAGTTCTTTCTAACTTAAGAGACATACGCAAGGTCGTTTTATCTTCGAAGAATTAGCATGATTATATAGAACGAATTCAAATACTTTGTCGTGAGAACTACGTTGAATTTTTAAATATTCTTTTGTGCGAAATTATTTGAAAATTACTTATTATCACCCAGATGATAATAATAATAAATCGTCAACCTTATACAATCAATCATAAGAAATATTTTTTAAATGAATAATTATACATATAAAATCCTTTTAATTATACATTTATACGTAATATTTTAATGCTGTCTATTATTTAAATATACTCCATCATTTCAATTACAATAATGTTCTATTCTAATTGAACTCATTAATTCACCTGTAGATATTGAGTAAACAAGTAAAGTACCGTTAGAATTTACGAAAGTCGGCAAAGCTCTAGAAGAAGAAGAAGAAGAAAAAAAAAAAAAGAAACAAATTCTCAACTAGAATCCAATCAAGAATCTTTCAGCGATCGATCCTTCCGCTGAAAATCGATTACAGACAATTTCCGTAACGGGACGATCGAAGACGTAAAATGTGGAATCCGATTCCATGGACGTGGCCTAAGGCTTAAAGAGAGAGAGAGAGGAGGGGGAGAGAAAGAGAGAGAAAGAGATAGATAGAGAGATAAATAGAGAGAAAGAGGGAGAGAAAGAGAGAGAGAGAGAGAGAGAGAAAAAGAGGGTGCTCGCGACGTATTAGAAATTGTCCCGCTGCGGATTTATTACGCGGATGCCGGAGAATCACGCGGCCGATGCGAGTAATAACGTTGGATCGTCGTTCTCTAATGTGAGTTGGAACCGGGCGGCCTCCAAGTGCCTCAAATCGTTCTCTCTCTCTTTCCCTCTATCTCACTCTCTCACTCTCTCACTCTCTCTCTCTCTCTCTCTCTCTCTCTCTCTCTCTCTCTCTCTCTCTCTCTCTCTATCTATCTCTCTATCATCGTTTAGACGATCTAACCAAAGAACGCCATCTTGCTTAGATATATCGTCGTCAGCCGAATGCCAGCACCGCCATCGCTCTGAAGCGACAAAGGAGCCTTCTAACTCTCGCTCTCGTACCTCCTCTTCCTCCTTCTCCTCTTCCTTCTGTCAGATAGATAGATAGATAGAGACAGAGAGAGAGAGAGAGAGAGACAGAGAGAGGAGAAAGAGAGAGAAGGAAAGGAGGAGAGGGAGAGACGACGACGACCACTTCAAGGACGACGATCGTGCCGATCGATCAAGCTCGCGAGGTCACCTCGATCCTTGAAGAATACGATCTAGCGAAGAATTTCAGGAACAGATCCTTTTTCATTTCTTTTGATCTATCGAAATTCAAAATCTCTCTCTTCTCGATCGATCTCTTAAACGATCTTTTAAGGTGTATAGAAATGTTTCTCGATCGAATCGATCCATTCCATTGAACACAAGAATTCGATTCGGTCGTCCCTTTGCGGTTGTACGCTTAACGAGCCATAAAGGAACGATAAGAAAAGGAGTTAATTAAGAATACTTGTACTTGGATATAAGTACGTATTACATACGGCAAAATAAGATTAGAATAATCTATCTTATCAACAATGAAAGTATGTAATATGTAAATTTACAAAAAGAAGAATATTTGTTTTCGTCTTTGTAACTTTTTTTACTCCACTTTTTTCTTTTTCTTTTTTTTTTTTTTTTTTTTTTTTTTTTTTTTTTTTTTTTGTTTTTTTTCTTTTTCATATCAACAAGTAATTAATTAATTCTTTTCATGTACACAATTATATAAGATGGATCAATAAATAAACGTGTTTTCAATTCATAATCATGCGTATTGTTTTTCTGGATTTTGATAATGATTCGAAATTTTATCGGGAATTTTCTAACTCTTATAAAGTTATGCGTGGATTATTAGCATGTAATTAGTTTCATTACCGAACGGAGAAAAACAAATGACGTGTTAAAACATAGAAGAGATAATTTTTTTTTTTTTTTTTTTTTTTTTTTTTTTTTTTTTTTTTTTTTTTTATTTAATATACGCGTAAAAATCTATCTTCGAAGATCCTTTATCGTTCGATCGATCTCTTTCGATTCAATATCTCTGATTATTTTCGATCGAGTATACTATAATAACTTAAGTATATCTATAGATGATGTCGTTTGATCTCTAACAATAATGATCGAAGAAAATGCAATTTTCTGCTCGAAGAACGTAGTTTTCCGGAGAATGTATTCGATAGATCCTGTTCCTCCAGTTTTTCTTTTCCAATCGATCGAATGGCCACGACGATACTGACAAAAACACGTCATAAACAGCGACTTGCCGTAATTGCTCTGTGTCACGACTTTACTTCGTCTTTCGATCCACCCGAACGATTAGACTTTTCGAGAGGGAAAAAAGTTCATCCTCTTTCAGACTATCTAGGAAATTGTAATCAGAAGAAATATCGATTAGAATAATATATTACTTCTTTTGTGTGAACAATAATTAAGTAAAATTCGAACGATTATTCGGCAAAAATTAATTGGATACAAT
>NC_062206.1:3338841-3361341 GCF_912470025.1 Vespa velutina
ATTGAATCCGAAGGTTTTCTCTTTTATTTCTTCCCATCGTGGTGAGCTACACCATCGTCACGGTATGTCACGCGTTCTTGCGTGCTTCACGTCATAGGGGCATCGAAATTTTAATATTAGACTTCGTACCAGTTCCTTTCTGCGACAATGGAGTAAAGAACAAATATTCCCTCTTTCTCTCTTTTCTCTCTCTCTCTCTCTCTCTCTGTCTTTCTGTTTGTCTCTTTTTTTGTCTGATTCGAGACTTTTTTGGAAAATATAGTTTATTAATCGAAATTGATACCTAAGAAGACACGAGGAAAAGGAGAGGATAAGAGGGAGGAGAGATCGAGAGAAGATCTTACACTCGGTAAGAAATCTGATAACTCATGACAGGGTCACAACGGTCGGTGGCGATCGGTGTGAATCTAAAACGCGCACTAGTGAGGATTTCGTGCGCGTATAGCTCCGCCTCTCACTCTCCTATCCGGGCTGCTCTAAACAAATGAATCATGCTCCAAAATGGCCGACTGAATTTAGACGTCACGTGGCACCGGGGTGCGCACGCCCGCACGCACGCACACGCACCCATTCGTTCTTTCGTTTCACTTATCATCATCATTTTTAAAACAAAGGACAAAATAAGTTTAGATAATTTTTATTGTCAAAATAAAATACGTATCTTGTGTGAGAAGTGAAGGATGAAAAATTATTTTAAGATCCTCAATATTTTATTAAAATTTTAAACAATTAATTATTTAACTAATTCCATTTTTATGTTGTCTCTTGTTTCAAAAGAAAAGGAGAGAGAGAGAGAGGAAAAAAAAATAAAAGAATTTCATCGTTCCTATTATAGAATTATTATCTAAATATTTCGTTAGAGTTCAATTTTATAAAAAAAATTTAAGGTCTCAAATTTATAAGGACAAAAAAAAGCGATCGAGAGAAAAAGAATCGAAGACATGTTTAGGATCGTCCATTATCGCTGTTTCTAAGTCTCCTCGTTGCGTTGGTAGGCGTAGATTTTTCGGTAGGTGGCGCAATCATTGGCTCGCCAAAGAGAAAGGCTTTGGAGTGAGCTGACTGCCTACACGCGTGTTCGTTTGCGCGCACGTATAGCGCCGCACAGTTTAGAAGGCCGACGGAAAATTTAATGTCAAGTATACCTACATGGAATCAGATTTGCGGTGAAGCGTCGCGTCGTTATCATCGTCGTCGTCGTCGTCGTCGTCGTCGTCGTCGTCGTCGTCGTCGTCGTCGTCGTCGTCGTCGTCGTCGTCGTTGTCGTCGTCGTCGTCGTCATCGACGTCGTCGTCGCCGTTGTACTTGACAATCGACGTCCTCCACACCGATCCTACCTCAATGGTGTCAACGCTATTAACATGCGATTCTCCATTTATACTTGTTTCTTCTTCATAACTGTTTTCTTCTAATTTGTTTATTGCGTATTATATACTTGTTTTCTATTTCATTAAATAATGCTAGTTTCAAATTGACATTAAATAAATGTTGTTAAATAAATTATAAGAAATTTATTATAATGAAATGACACTTTTATATTTTTATATGCATCAATCTGATATATACATTTTTCTTCATTCTAATCTATCTCAATACATATATGTATACATAATAAGATATGGATATATTAACAATGATAAAATATTGCGATGAAAGTAATCTTTATATTAACTTTTCAATTTTTCAATCTTTTTGAAATTTGATAACTAAAATAGTCTTTCATATACGCTACTAAAACATCGGAATTTTGTGGGAACGTTGCATAACTACGTCCGCGTATATATATATATATATATATAAGAGAGAGAGAGAGAGAGAGAGAGAGAGAGAGAGAGAGAGAGAGAGAAGATATAGACAAAGAGGATGAGGAGAAGGAGGAAGAGTCATCGTTGGTGAAGCGCCCTATCTAATCTCTTACACTTTCGGCTGCCATCTTGAAAGCAGAGAGCCGTGCCCCACGGATTATCTAACGAATTTCTAAAGCGTTCGCCTATCCCAAGGTCTCAACCGTTTTCTCTCTCTCTCTCTCTCTTTCTCTCTCTCTCTTTCTCTCACGTGGCACTTTTCCCTTCCTTCTCGACCACTCTGATCAGTCGCTCTTCTTAACTGTCCGTCTCTCCAAACTGTGCCACGCCTCGATCCTCTGTCTGTCTCTTTCTCCCTTCCTCAATCTATCCCCCACCTCCTCTTATCCATATGATTCTTTAAAATGGTGCGGAAGATATCGAACGAGCGGCGAACGATAAGATACGACGATAAGCAGGGGATCGCGTTTGTTCGACTTTTATCTAGCTCGAATCGAGCTAGAGCTTTCGAACGAGGAGGCGGGAAAGTGAAGAAACGTTGAAAAATTCTATGCTTTTCGTCTTTCAATAGCATACTCTTTCGTTGATCGAACACTTCGAACCGTGAAAGATAGTATATATTCTGTTGTAAGCAAAAAGAGGTCACGATAAGAAACGAAAAAAAGTAAGACGATTCTTGCTACACTAAATGAAAAAAAAAAAAAGAAAAGAAAAATAAAAAAAAAAAAAAAAAGAGGAAAAAAAAAGGAAAAATTACATTTTCTCAATATTATCGAACCATACTTAATCATTTTGCATGAATGATGTTTTCCTATATGTTAACTTTTCAATTTTTATCGAAAATAAATAAATATTATTTTCTTTCACATATTATTGAATCCATATATCGTTTGTTAATTATTCGTAAAAAAAAGAAAAAAACAAACAAAAAAAAAACAAAAACAAAAACAAAAAAAAAAAAGGAAAAAAAAATTATTTTAATATTGCATATGAGAGGATTAAATCTCTTTATTCCGTTTGAAAGTTTGCGAATAGACAACGTTCTAGCTGGCGATTAGACTTTAAATTTCAAATCGCAGCAGTGACTGCATTAAATTGTCTCCTATTAAAAGTGTCATGGCCATGCTCAGAGAGAGATAAAAAGAGAGAGAGAGAGAGAGAGAGAGAGAGAGCGAGAGAGAGAGAGAGAACATCGAGTATTGCGGCACAACGAGAACGTAGTGTTCTCGAGTCTTGAAAAATTTTGGTGAATGCAAAGGAAACGATAAAGAGGGAAACCGCGAACGATAAAACGAGGTCGGTAAGACGATTAATATCCGCGATATTATTACCTAACCTAACGGAGATAGCAAACGGTTAGTCGGGCGTGAAGATCCCGTGCTTTTTTTTTTCCTCTCTTTTTCGCCTCTTACAATCGATCGATCGATTGAAATCGATACGATATCTTGAAATATCAAAACGTGCTAAAGTCCAACAAATCCGCATTCTCTTCTCTCATTGGCGTCAAACGGAAAAACGTGTAAGATTGTTGTAAAAAGTGCATTAACGTATTCGCTATTGCAATATCTCTATTATCATCATCGATGATCGATGATATTAAATTCATTCATTGCTCTATAACATGAAAAAGTTTATTAATTTAGAATTATTTTTCATTTCAATTGTATGTTTCTATATTTATAATGGACAATGTGTCAATTATTATTAACGATTAGATTTTAAAGTTAACAAATGTAACGTGTCAATACGATGAATTATTTTAAAATCGTAAAGAAAAACAATGCGAGTCAAAACATTACTAATCTTCAGCAATAATTTTGTTATCTTTTTTTCTGCAATTTCTTTTTCTTTTTTTTTTTTCTTTTTTTTTTCACTTTTCGTATCAAAAATTTATCATCGAGAGCGACCGAGTGCATTGTGCGTATTATTGATAAGAGTAGGTACAGTATCATCCTACGCAATAATTAATCATTATATTTTTGCAATAATAAAAGTGTGGTATTGTTGTCTGAAAAAATTAGCATGACAGTGAACGTGTTAAAAGCGATCTATGACCGTAAGACAAAGCTATGTTATACGATCGTCGAAACAGGTTCCGAGCGCACTCGAGTGTCGCGCGTCGTTAACGCAACGCAACAACGAAAGGAGCGTGCTCGGTTCTCTAAAAATAGAAGTTGATGTCTTCGACTAACTAACGCGCGTACTTCGAATCGGCCGGTTAGAACGAAACAAAGACGCGAGAACGTTTGCTTCTAATCGAGCTCGCGTGTTGCGCGTTGGAAAGAGAGAGAGAGAGAGAGAGAGAGAGAGAGAGAGAGAGAGAGAGAGAGAGAGAGAGAGAGAGAGAGAAGATGCAAGGATCGATACCTTCGAAGCGTCGACCGAGAAAACTGCGTCGTTCTCCGTTAACGCCCGCGGTGTATCCGGAAAGCAACTTCTTAACCTGTTGATGCCCGGCTTATTTAAACTTGCCGCCTTTCAGACTCTCCATTTCCTATCGATTTAGAAATGAAATTCGTTCAAGATCCTAACGCTTCAAATATTTTATACGTAAATACATGTTTTCTCTCTTTTTCTCTCTCTCTCTCTCTCTCTCTCTCTCCTTCTCGATATATTATATCAACATAAATTCTGATCATGAAATATAGATTCGCATGGATACGAAGTAAGAAATAAGAATATAAAAAGAAAAAAAAAAAAACAAACTATCTTCAAAATTGTCATAGATCATGGATCGAAGATTAATCGATAGGAAAACAAGTAAACCTCTTATAAATTTACCAAAGATTTCATAATACATGTTATTGAGAAGAAATGCGAGAGAAAATCGAGGAATTTTCAAGTGCATTCGGGACCTCGTACTTTCGGCGAAAGTTTGAAAAGGGCGAGGAGACTTCGTGGTTGCCGGTCGAAGAAGAAAGAGGAGTAGGAGGAGAAGGAGGAGGAGAAGGAGGAGGAGTGGAGAGGAGAGGAGTGGAGAAGAGAGGAGACGATAGGAGGAGGGGGAAGAGTAGTAGTTGCACGTTGAGGGGCGCGTGCAGTGCATGCACGTGTATCGGGAGAGAGAGAGAAAGAGAATGAGAGTAGAGTAGAGTAGAGTGTTTCATCGTCACCGTCATCGTCACTGTCGTCGTCGTCGTCGCCGTCGTCGTCGTCGTCGGATGCGCGCGCGCGCTCGCGCGCACCTCTAGTCGGACTCCTACTAGTCGAGGTGGTGGTGGTGGTGGTGGTGATGGTAGCAATGGTAGTGGTGGTGCTGGTGGTGGTTGATGCTGCTGCTGGTGGTGGTGGTGGTGGTGGTGCTGGTGGTGGTGGTGGTGGTGGTGGTGTACAATAGTGGTGGGGAGTAGAGGTGGTGGATGGCGGCGCTCTAAGCGCGGCGCGACGCGCCGTCGAGACGCGGATGCAGTTACGGGAGCGCAGCGCGACCAAACGCAACTCGACAGACGTCGCATATCCGGATCAAACGTCGAGGTCTGCCTGCCTGCCTGTCTGCCCGCCTGCCCGCCTGTTTCTCCTCTCTGTCCGTCGTTAATCGTTGAAAAAAAGGGAGAGAGAGAGACAGAGACAGAGAAGGAGAGAGAGAGAGAGAGAGAGAGAGAGAGAGAGAGAGAGAGAGAGAGAGAGAGCTTATATTCGATTTCAAGGAAGAAGAAGATAGGAGTGCGTAAGAGAGAGAGAGAGAGAGAGAGAGAGAGAGAGAGACTGTCGGTGAAGTATTTGTGTAGTATATCTGTGCAAAAGAGAAAAAGAGAGAAAGAGAAAATCTGTTCTTGTTCGTTATTATCGTTTTGCCGCTCGGTGTATAAAACCGTTGCTGTTGTTGTTGCTGTTGCTCTTCTCGAGCAAAAGTGTGCATTTTTGGGAAGAAGAAGAGGAGGAGGAGGAGGAGAAGGAAATAGAGAGAGAAGAAAAAGAGGAAGAGGAGGAGGAGAAGGAGGAGGAGGAAGAGGAGGAGAAGGAGGAGGAGGAGGTGGTGGTGGTGGTGGTGGTGGTGGATAAGGCGGACTTTTCATGGCAAACGTTTACCGGTGGATCGAGTCCTTGAAGAAAAGACAGCCAGCAAGTCGATGCATTCTTCCTCTTGATCTTTACGTCTACGTCGATTTGGAAAACGGTAATAACGACGATTAACGAAGGAGTAAGAAGAAGGATCTTTTGGATCGGTGAAACGCGCGCGCATCTGAACTAGCGCTCGTGTCCGAAGAGGAGGCGGAGGAGGAGGAGGAGGAGGAGGAGGAGGAGGAGGAGAGGGAAAGGGAGAGGGGGAGGACGAGGAGGAGGAGAGCAACAGGCTCTCCTTCGGTCGGTGACGCAAGGAGGAGGAGGAGGAGGGGGGGGAGGTGGAGAAGGTGGTGGTTGAGAAGAGTTCCAGTCGATTTCGTTGTCGTCGTCGTGTGCTCTCCCATATCTACTTATATATTCGAGAAATATCATTTTTAAATATCTTCGAGCATTTATCTTAATTCATCGTGTCTCGTGTATCACCCGTCCGTATAGATAAAAAGAAAAAAAAGAAAAAGAAAAAAAAAAAGAATAAGACAGATAAAGGAGTTTCTTCTGTGTTTCTTCTTTTCCTGTGTACATTTAAGAAGATTAAAAAGTATGACGAAAAGAAGGAGGACTCGACCGTTGTTGCATCGAGAAGATCGGCTCTTGCTGATTGGAGGACACTGTTCGCTGATCATCCTCGGATTTTGAAGGAATCATCTTTAAAAAAAGAAAAAGAGAGGGAGGGAGAGAAAGAGAAAGAGAGAGGAGGGGGGAAGAAAAAAGAAAAAGAGTTCGCGCAACACGCGATCAGTGAGTATCATTATTCACCGTTCTTACTACGAAACGTTTTATTCTTCCTTCGAATGAATAGAGAGAGAGAGAGAGAGAGAGAGAGAGAGAGAGAGAGAGAGAGAGAGAGAGAGAGAGAGAGAGAGAGACAGAGAGAGACAGAGAGAGAGAGAGAGAGAGAGAGAGAGAGAGATAGAGAGAATGCACGTGTTCTTTGGTGCATGACAAAGAGAAAGATAGGACCATTCGTAATATATAACGACTCAAATATCAAAATGGCCGAAAAGGTTGTTCACGCGGAATTGCTCGGTCTACTTTTCGATTCTCTTTGACTTACCTATGTTTTGCTGGGAACGATCAAAAGACGATAAGATTTTTTCTTTTTTTTTTTTTTCTTTTTTCTTTTTTTTTTTTTTTTTTTTTTTTTTTTTCTTTCTTTCTTTCTTTTTTAATACAAACATATTTTCTTCGGTTCAATCTGCACCAAGTGATGCGATTTTCAACGCTAGAAAATTTCTTCTCTTTTTCTTTCTCTTTCTTTATCGTTGCTTCCTTTCTTATACGTTTTCGAATCAGAATCGTAGAGAAATCGTGTCAAATCGTTAGAAAAGTGGCAATCGTAACGTTTTAGTCTCTTTGTTTTATTACGAGGTGACTTCTCGTAGAAGGAATTCCTATTTTTTTTTATCTATCGAAAAGTATCTAAATCGGTCCAATCTCGCTGCATCATCGAATACAATCTTGAGGATAAGCGACCGACTTGGAACTTGAAAGTCAACCGACTTTTAACTTCCACCTTTCGCCAAGGTCGCATAGTTCGTTCGCTACCGGTAAACGGGTTTTCGTTATGCGAATCTAATGATCCTAGTGATTCCATAGAGTTTCCTCGTCTATTCCGATTATTGTATTATTCGATTAAACGATTACAATAATATATAATTCTTATTTATTCTTATATCTAATGTCATGTATAATCTTCGATAGATCTAAAAAGGAAAGTTCGATGAATTTTCGAAATAATCTTAGACGATGATTTTCCCGTAAGAACGAAGAAAAATATCTTTGTAAATACATTTCACAATGTCGCGTATCTGTTGAGAATCGGTTACATGTCGTTGGACTATGGCCGAATACGAATTGCAATGATTTGTTTAGAACTTAATTAGAATGCATGCAAATGCAGTAAAATAGATAAAAATGCATCCTCGGAGTTGAAATGAATCGAATTAAAGACTACAACTTGTCAATATTTTCTTACTTCGTCTAATATATTACGAAGAGAGAAAAACAACTTTTTTTCTGTTTTTAGAAAGATCGAGATTAGGAAAAAAAGAAAAAAGGAAAAAAAAGAAAAAAGAAAAAGAAAAAGAAAAAAAAAGAATAAACGATAGATCGAACAAAGAAGAGTATGCGATTGTTTTACGAATAAAGGAAGTGACTCGTAGGAGACGAATAAAAGACTCATTGAGATGATTCATTTCGTCCACGGATTCGTGACACGAGACTTGTCATTCGGATAAAATCATATTATTAGTTAGGAAATCGTGCTAACGTTCAAATCTTTAATATGCGCCCGGAGAATTCGACGTGGATGACACGTTTTTAGAGTGAAATCGTCAACTGTGAATGATTGTTTCGTCGTTTCGCCAATAAATCATCCGAATATTTTCGTTAATATCAAATTTGTACGTATACAATTATTATAGTAGTTGATACCGTTATTATAATTATTATTCTCATAGTTATATTAGTGCATATATATATAATGTTTATACGAATATGTTATGTGCATTCAAAGTTATCAGATGCATACAAGCGAGATACCAAAATCGAATTCAAACATTTGATAATAAATATGTAAAAGTAAATGATGAATGAGATATATCAAAGTTCGTACGATTCCTTCTTATTTTTTCATCGACTTTTAATATTATAATAATGACGATTTTGACAGCTCCTTCATATAAGAATAGAATTTGGTATTTAAATATTAGATTTATATCTAGATACACGACTTGTCGCAATAGAATTAATTGTGAAACTATGAGAGTTAATTAAAATGAAAGTTAGAAAGTATCGTTAGATTGAACAAATTAATAATATCAAATTACAAGGTATATACTTCCAAAAGAAAATCCGTTATTTCGAAATATTTTATACGAAAAGACGATAAGCGATTCGTGACAGAATTCGCGGAAACGGCGTAAAATCTTGAATAGTTATCTTCGTCTTTCTCTTTCAAAACAACAAGATCGCACCTTAATCCTGGCACGTTCCTGGACCGGTCAGAGCATGCGCATAAGATGATCGAGAAAGTTCTGTTAGTTTCATCCAAAGGCGTTTTCGATAATGGCTCATTTCAAATGCAAAAATCGCCACTTCGACATATTCCATTTCTTTTCTTTTTTCTTTCTTTCAATTTCAAACAAATTTCATTCATTTTTATAATTCGTTTGATAGTGAAAAGTTTTGTCAATTGTATTTAAACAAATTTTGTTTATTTATAATATAATGAAATAATAAATAAACAGAATTCTGAGGTAAATGTAATAATTTTTCTCTTTTGTCATCTCCAGACGTCCTCGAGTATACCGATCGGTAAAACTTAGACAACTATAGACAGAGGGAGAGAAAGAGAGAGAGAGAGAGAGAGAGAGAGAGAAAGAGGGAGAGGAAGAAAGGAGGGTGGGAGTATAACATGACCTCGGATTACGAGGATCCGCGCAACCGTGGCAAACACTGCTCTGGCGCATTTACATATCGCGTTCGGCCGTGCACGTGACAATTATTTATATAATCCGTTGTCATTCTAACTCCGCCATATTCGTATGATAATTGGCCGATATAAAATTCTCAGTGCGTGTGGACGATGCAGAACGTTTGTAGATAGCTCGTAGACTTCCTGAAATATCGATGGAAATCGCGGGAAGCCAAGTATCGATCGAATCGATTGA
Organism: Vespa velutina; assembly: GCF_912470025.1. Classification (NCBI taxonomy): domain Eukaryota; kingdom Metazoa; phylum Arthropoda; class Insecta; order Hymenoptera; family Vespidae; genus Vespa; species Vespa velutina. The sequence goes on from NC_062206.1 coordinate 3,348,383, forward strand.
TTCGAACTAAAAAAGTTGTTAATATACACAATAGATATATTTTAAACTATTCTTGGACGATTCTTTCCGTCATATCAAATACAGGCAATATATATGAGTAAGAGTAATAATGTTCGCCCGTGAAAATCGATAGGAATCGTCATAGTGATTCGCTTTACCATCGTAGAGGATATACGTTCAATGTGGTTCCAAGGTGATAATTTAGAAATTCCCCTGGAGAAGATGAAACTAATTTCGAGCTTGGTGTACTTTGGTGCATCATCGAAGAATCCTTCTCCTTCTGTTATGGGCTCGGTCGATGTGTCTTTTGAGACCGCCAGCAGCCGATGCAGCTACAACTACTATCGACTACTTCTTCTTTTAGAAAGCTGAAATTCGCCGTATTCAGTAGGTTAAAGTAGAAAATTCGGTTTGACCTCGATTTAGAAACGACACGTACGATGCGTCAAAGTCCTTAGACATCGATGAGAGAGGTTTCTATCGTGTATCGTTCGAGAAAATCAGATAGATAGAGAGAGAGACAGAGAGAGACAGAGAGAGAGAAAAAAAGTATATGCTTGCATCCTCGTTTTATACTCGTGTCATTTTAATTCTTTACTTCTCTCTTCGTACGAAAGCTACTCGACAAAATCGCTAAAACGACAAATTAAGATGTAGAACGCGACTCGACGCTCTGCATCGATACAGCGTTCACGTTCGCAAACAACATTTCGGTCGGAAATACGATAATCAAGCGGCGCCGGAACAACGAAGTTTCCAATGATAATAGCGGCTTCGTATTTCGATACGTACCGAAAACAAAGCAACCGAGTACGAACGTTCACTACGTCGTTTCGTCGAGCAACCATCATGGTGTTCGATGGTCAACCGCGAATATTCGCGAAAAATTACCGGCTACATTTACGGAACATCTGTTTATTACCGGTCTCTTATTCTCTTCGGATTATTCAATGTTCCATTCCTTTCGTTTCTAATTCATTTCATTCGTCAGAATATTAAATTAATTCTTAATCCGAAAATTAATGTTTCCTACAAGTTTCTTTTTTATCAATCAACTCGACGTAATATTTCCTTTTAGATATGAAACAAAATTGATATTATAAATGTATTTTTTCTTTCCAAAGAAAAAAAGAAAAAAAAAATCATATTATATTAGGTCCGTAAAAATTATGATAAAAGTGATGAATGATTCTTACTTGACGCGTTTCTACGTGTACGTTCGAATTTTATTAGAAAATAAATTACAATCGAAAAATATTTTCTTTCGTTATTAAATTAACACATTATTAACGATAATATATTTTTGTCTCTAAACAAAATAGGACAAAGTTGTGCATGAGAGAGTTAATTTGATTAAAAGTAGAGAAATGTGTGCGTCCTCGCACACGTCGAAAGGCGAGAACGCTTAGCTTCTAAGCTCTCTGGGAGCAACAGGTTGCGCCATTGTGTCAACTTGAAAACACCAGCGCCACGAATATTTTGAAAATCTCTCTCTCTCTCTCTCTCTCTCTCTCTCTCTCTCTATCTCTTCCTTTCTCTTTCTCTTTCTCTCTCTCTCTCTCTTTCTCTTGAATCTTTCGATATTCGTAAACGCTTTTACGTAGAGCCAAAATTTATTTTGATCTGATCTATGCGTACGAGCAAACGATACGAACAAAGAAGAAAAAGAAAAAAAAAAAAAAAGGAAAAGAAAAAAGGAATTTCTATTACGCAAAAGCTTATGAACCGGAAAAGACAGTTGGAGTATATAACCTGTTCACCTTTTCCCGATGGCAGTCTTTGCCGGTAACTCAACCAAGGTCTCAAACGAGCGCTCACGCGCACGAAGGCGCATCGTGCACGGGAAATACGTATTCGACCGCAAACTTCCATCCAGCAACGCATTTCTATAAGCCGACATTTCTTCCTTTTCTTTCATTTTGTTCTTTCGAAACGATTACCTTGCATTTATATTTTCGATAATCTTATTTAAGCCTTTATATCTCAAATTCTTATTCGTTGTATTTCCTTTCGAAGGTGTTTCGTTACATCGTTCAATATACCATGAATGATGCACTTTTTATTTTTTTTTCACTTTTCCTTTTTTCTTTTTTTTCCCTTTTTTTTCTTCTTTTTTCTTATTTTTTTTTTTTTTTTTTTTTTTTTTTTTTTTACACGCAAATGTACGTATCTATAAATTATGATAATTCTTCATAATTGACCACTTTCTTCTACGACGAATTTATACGCGAGTATAACTCTCTCTGAATACTACAATACGTATATTAATTAACAATTTATAATCGGCAAACGTCAACCTTCAGTTATCGAGTTATCATTAATTTTTTAATTTTTTTTTAGCAAAAGGAAAATGTACAGAACGCAAAAGTTATATATGCCGTTTTAAAAGATTAACACAGTCATCTTTACGAAATCGTTAAAAAATGTATAGAAGGTAAAAGAAGTGTCGATTCGTTCGGACTCATGGACAATGGACGAGGTAGAGTAGAAAGAAGAAGAAGAAGAGAGAGAGAAATAGAGAGAGAGAGAGAGAGAGAGAGAGAGAGAGAAAGAGAGGTGAAGGCAATTGCACGAGACAGGAAGAAGGAGAGAGATAGATACAGTTGGAAGTGATAATGCGCGTGCGCGTGCTTCGCGAAGCGCCAGGCCAGTCAATCGTAACGATGGAAATGAGAACGACGGAGTAAAGAAAATACAAGAGTTTGTCCTTTTCTATACGCTATTTCGTCATTTTAGTCCAATTCCTCGTTTTCCGTCTTTTCTTCTTCTTCTTCTTCTTCTTCTTTTTTTTTTCTTTTCCTTTTTTTTTCTTCTTTGTTTTTTATTATTATCATTTATGCATCCATCCCATCGAAACTGCAAGTAATTATCATTGATGAAACAATCGTCTACGATTCATTGAGAATCGTTTAAATTATATTACAGTTCTTTTCTCTTTTTGTTCTTTTTTTTTTGTTTTTGTTTTTTTGTTTTTGGTTTTTTTTGTTTTTTTGTTTTTCTTAATTTCATTTGGATTCATTAGGCCATGATATCTTTTCTCTTACGAAAATGAAGTTTTATTTGATATATTCACAAATCTATATTAAAATATTTTTATATTTTGAGATTGTTCGAGTAAAATGTTTCATTTGTGTTCGTATTATATTAGCAAATATTTTAATTAATTATACAATAAATCGATTTGGAAATTAATTGATAAAAATTCTTGAAACAAAAAATATTGTAATATTTGAAAGATGTTCAAATAAAATTTCATTGACACAATTTATAATAATTTTCATAAAAAAAAAAAAAAAAAAAAAAAAAAAAAAGAAAAAAAAGAAGAAAGAAAAAACACGAAAAAGGTATATTTTGCTACAATTCCCGAGTATGATAAATTTAATCAACGCACAGTGATATTAGAATTCGATCGCGTTTAATTTATTATCGAGATCGGATATTCTATGTTCGTTGCTAAATCAATGAAGCAAGAATAATACAATATTTTGTAGAGGTAACGAACTCGAGTGCAAGAAATAACTCTTTGCGGTATTTGATTCCGTACTGTATCGATCGTTTCTTGTTGATTCGATTGATCGATCGATCGCTTTTCTTTCTCGGAAAAACGCATACTTGTTTCATTACGATAATTATCATACGAGTAGTATGTTCGTTTTTTTTCTTTTTTTTTTTTTTTTTTCAATTTTAGGTATTAGAAATAACTTGGGATATAAAAAAAACTCTATATATCCAACTTATAGATTAATGTAATAAATGTATGTATGTGTGTGCGAGTATAAATTCTATCGTTCAAACGATTGGATAGGTTTGATTTAAAATTTATATTAAAAATCAAATAGCACAGATCGAGGATATAAGAATAATATCCAATTGAATTCAACTTTCGACTTACAAATGGCGCGAATTGAAAAATAAAAAAAAGAATTAAAGAGTTCCTCTAAAAACTTAGAAATAAAAAAAAAAGCTATGAAGGAATATTTAAAAATGTTATGAGCTATTAATGTGAATTACGTCGATCGTGACTCTTTTCTTTCTTTTTCTTTGAACTTTTCTAAAGATAAAAAACGAGTAGGGTAGAATATTTTTATCCAACAAATCTCAAACTTCTCTCTTCGTTCTTCAGCGAAAATAAAATCTGGCCTTTTCGAAGGTAAGGTATATCTTTCTTTCTATCTCCATCGCTTATGCTTAGCGAATCGAGGAAAGTGGAACGAAAACGCATAAGGTTAGAGCGGTTTTATACGACGAGTGACTGGAGACGTCGAAAGTTCGCGCAACCTCTAGACGAGAAGACAATTTATCGGCTATGAAACATAAATTTGCTCTTTAGCTTGGACCCCAAGAAATTTGATAAGAGATCTTTCTCTCTCTCTCTCTCTCTCTCTCTCTCTCTCTCTCTCTGTCGTTCCTCTTTCTCCTTCTTCCTTGTCACATTTATTCCTATCGAGAAAAATATTCTTCGAATTCGAACTCTCCCCGAAAATGATTTTTATCATTTAAAAATTAAAACATATACGCATCTAAATTGTTCAATAACATCGAATTTGATTTGAGAATTACATACAATGTACACACTTGTCAAATGTTTATATATTTTGTCACCTATGACCTACGATAGAAACCTTCGTTGTAGATAAAACGTTCTTTATTACGGAACGCATATTATCTATCACACATATTATATTATTATACGTATTTTGTCCTAGAAAGAAAGAAAGAAAAAGAAAAAGAAAAAAAAAAGAAAAACACATATCTATCAAAAGAAATTTCCGTTGGTTTATAACGCGCAATTAAATAAAACTTTGATTGAACTTTTTAGCAGATTTCAAAATCGATCAATCTATTTCCAATAAATGTAAGAAATGGTAAATATACTAAACGAGAATGTCATAAAAATAGATCTTACGCGGTAAGCAAAGAAAAAGAAGATTCGTTTTGGGTGAGATCAAGAAAAAAAAAAAAAAAAAGAGAAAAAAAAGAAAAAGAAAAAAAAAAGAAAGAAAGAAAGAAAGAAAAAAAGAAAAAAACTGTAGACGATAGCCACTCTTGTTCGAGAAAAGGGACATTTCTAAGGAAGGATATCGTGTCTAATGACGGGAAAAAAGATAGACATGGCGGATGGAAAGGTGTTCACCGTGCTATTAGATACGGCAGGATGCACCTCCTCTCTCGATGGGAATCCAGATATAGCTTGCTCGCTTTTTCTTTTCGACCGGAAAAAGAAACGAAATCGTCATAAGAAAATGGTGCTATCGATAGCAAAGCCTGTCAGTTTCTTTTCGTTCTTCTCATTTTTTATTTTTTATTTTTTATTTTTTCATTTTTTTTTTTTTTGTTTATTTTCTTCTTTTTTTTTTTCTTTCTTTTTTCGTTTCTTTTTTCACATTCGAGTTCACTCGACAAAATTCATCATTTGACAAAATTTCAAACATTGGCAAGAGCGATCTTCACGTTTCGAAAATGAATTAAATGAAAAAAAAAAAAAAAAAAAAAAAAGAAAGAAAGAAAAATTGTCGAATCATTTTGTCGATGAATTTTGCGTTTTAATCAAATACAAATGCATAAAGTGGAAATAACAGAAATATTACATTGCCATATGAAAAACTAAATTATTACATATATGCTAAATTGTGTATCAAACTGTATTAAATATTATTATACTTTGTCATTGCTCGACCATATGCATTTCAAAATCAAAATTCATAGAAAGCTTTCGCCGGTAAAAAGAAATTTAAAATAGAGAAGTGGCATAAATGGTAAAAGATTTGTGTGTACTACATTCTCTCATTCTCTCTCTCTCTCTCTCTCTCTTTCTCTCTCTCTCTCTCTCTCTCTCTCTCTCTTTCTCTTTCTCTCTTACACTTTATAACGACTAATGGACCTAAGACTCTATTAATATTGATAATGGCGAAAATCAGGCCAATAAGAAACCACGGTACTCGTTGCGTTGGAAGGTCACGGCATGACGCTGCGTCTACGTTTGGGTCGCGGCGTATCGCGTTGGCATACTTTCGAGATCTCGATGCATCGATCGATATGCGTTTTAAAACTCATGTAAATCGAAAAGCGAACGCGAACATAAAGTTCTTTGTTTTATAAAAGTGAAGTATTAACTTATCTTACGAGCTACCTTTAAGAGAAAAAAAAATTAAAAAAAGAAAAAATAAATAAATAAATAAATAAAAAGATAAAAAGAAAAAATAAAACGTGAACTTGTAAAAAAAAAAAAAAAAATAAAAATAAAAAAACTAACCACTAAATAAAAATTTAATGATTAACGTTGTTTTATCAAGCTTTCTCATAACGTAAATACGAAATTAATAATTAAGATAAGAAAAAATAATTATTTAATTGCTTAAGATAATTAAAATTTTATAGAGCCGGAAAAAAATCAAAAAGATCTAATAAATAAATAAATATAAAATTAAATGATACCTGAGACTTCAAAGTCGAATAAATATAATTAAAAATGATTTATTAAAATATAATATAAATTTTTCTCGTACGTCCTATTCGTATCTTCATCTCGTATGTTCTCTTCACATTTTATTCTTGTACATAGGTACAAAAGGAAGTCTAGAGTAACGTCTATACGTATCTAAAGTAACATTACACTGAAGGAAGTAATAAAAGACAACATAGAACAACACCATTGTTAAATAAACAAATATAAATTAATGAATATTTGGTTGGCTGATTTACGATAGGTGACATCTGATGATTTTCCTGAAACGTAATATTCGCTAAAATTATATATTAATTATTTAATTATTAAATAATATTTCGTGATTTTTATTGATCGTAAGATTCTTCGACGATGGTTATAAATCTACAAACTTATTTGATTTATCTCAAATAAAGATTCGATTAATTCTCGACTGACGACGTTTCTAATTAGTTTCTATCTTCGAAATAAATACAAATGAGAAATAATAAAAGGAGAGTGTGAAATTTTTAAATCCTTTATGAAATTAGAACTGTATAAGTTCTATCTTATAAATGAGCTTCCCTTTTATTTTCCTTTTGTTTGTTTCTCACTTTACGCAGTCAGCTTCAAGGAAGGAATGATAGCCTTCTTCTGCCTTCGAGGGTTTTGGAGTACTCGAGATTTGTCGGAATTAGTCGATCAGAGTCGAGGTTATCCGAACATTATACCATGACTACGAAACCTTTCTCGATTCACCTTTGTAGGCACGTAGTACTACATAATATAAACCTTGAACCGTCCTTGTCCTATAGCTGCGTACACTTTGTTTATGATTTTCAACGAGTCTTTTGTTGACATCTTTCGTAAGTCTTGTTTAGTCTCCTGCCGAGGTCACACATGTTTCATCTAATTCTTGCCATTTTAAAGAATACAAATTTTTCTATCTCGATAATAATTCATTTTCACGCATGTTAATAATTTATATTAAATTCAAATTAAATATATTTATCGTTATACTTATAATCTTTTAAATTAAATTTATTTAATTATCATTATACTTTTATATCCTATATTTTATTTCAGGGATTATATATTTGTTGTAAGGAATTCTTATCTTATTATGTAATATAATACTTTAAATTAACAAACTGAATTATCTTAGGAACATAATCGTATTCGATCGTGATATGCAAGGGTGATTAGTTAGGTCAGTTATCTAATACACTTTCGAATTGCATCTTATTGGACATCGTTCGAAGAGTAAGTTTCTTTTTTTTTTTTTTTTTTTTTTCTTTTGTGGAATTATTTTATTTTCTTTAGAAATATCTCATCGAAAAAGAAAAGTTTCGTACAAGTCTTACCCTGGAGTGATTTTAATTTTAAACAATCGTTACACTTCGTCGTTTTAAGTTTAATTAATTTGTAAAATTTAGTTTTAAGTTAAACGATCGATTGTTCTTGCGACTTTGGCAGTCTACGTTACTCTTAATTTTTTAATAATTCCATTGTCGTTTCTCTTTCTCTTTCTCAACGTACTTATAATTGTAATTATTACTATATTTATGTAACTTCGAGTTTCTTTAAAAGGACGAAACTTTATATATTAAGTTTATCGAACGATTCCAATCATTTAACTAAATTTTTATTCGTTTAAAACGAGTAAAAATATAATAACTTTTCTGCAAAATTGAAAGATTAATATTAATAGAAATGACGGTGCGTTTATGATTTTTTTGTATGCTTTCAATAGACTTAATAATATCTATTTATCTATTTATCCAGTAGATCTTGTTTATTTGTATTCTAGCACGTCACCTTATACATCTCATAGTTGGATCATACATGTAATTAGCCTAACTTATAATTTAAATCATTAAATGTAGACCTCGGAAGTTGCTCCGAGTCTCGCGTTTTAATTTGTCCCGTGAGTGTTTTACGATTCTTCTTCGAGACAGTTTTTTTTTTGCCTACGAATACAACATATATTTTTATGTATTGACTTTGCTAATGCTTTCACTATTTTATATTTAAATAAATAATATAATAGGACGTATATTATTTATATATAATAGTATTAGAATTTGGCCAATAAATAATAATTGAATTTTTATTAAAAAATGATCAATACAGAGTTAATTATTTAGATATAAAATATTGAATATTTCTATGTTAAATATGAGCGATCATAATATATTCGAATTATGTTTTTACAAAAATATTCGAATAGATTTCAATCAAGTGAACACGCCTATAAGAATAATTTAATGCTCCAAGATTTTATCGAATAACGTCATTATTTCGTTGATAGCATAATATATAAACGATTCGTCTAAATTCGTTCTCTTTGATTAAGAATATTCAAAGAACTGAAATCGTTTGCGTTTACGACAGATTTCTACGAATTGATTTTACATTTAAACTCATTTTTACAGTTATTTGATTCCAGTTTTGTTGCAGTTATTTGATATTTATCATTTTGAATTTACATATAATTGACAAGTAATGTATTTCGTTGATTGTACCAACTATAAATAATTCGTCGAAAGGAATCTATTTATTTTTTTCTTTAGAGCTCGATTTAAAGAATATCGAAAGGACGATAAAGACAAGACGTTTCTTTTTCAAAGTAGAAGGAGTAAAACGATATCGACAAAGTGTGAGGATTCAAAGAGCTTGAATCGTTTTCGTTTACGTTGGACATAAACGACGTTGACCGTCGCGAATAGAAAAGTGTCGTGATATAAATCGGTATGAGCGATCGTAGAGAAGACAGTCTCTCGCGTGTAAGGCACCTCGTCGAATCTCGTTTTCCTTCTTTTCCTCAAACTCTCGCTCTTTTCGAGGCTTCTTAAACCGGTAGTCGTCGTAAAATCCGTCGTTACAGCTTCTATCGCTTTTACAACACATCGTGTGGCCATCGTACTGTAACCCTTCTTCCTGCCTTCGAATCGACGACGACGACAACGACGACGACGACGACGACGATGACGACGACGACGACGACGACGACGACGACGACGACGATAAACATTTGTGCAAAAGATGTGAGCGAAGAATCTCGTGAAAATTCTTACCATAACGTCGAAACTTCTCCTATCTTTTTATTTTTTCCTTTTTGTGCATTAAGAAATAATATAATAAAATTTATTGAATATAGTAAAATGATAATTTACATATATATATATAAAAAAAAAAAAAGAAAAAAAAGAACATGTATCGTTTCGAATATCGAAAGCAATGATCGAGTTTTTGACATAAGAATTTTTTCTAAAAGTTTAATTAACACGGTGGACCTTAGAAAAAAATCAAAGAAAGAAAATCAAAAAAAAAAAAAAAAAAAAAAAAAGAAAAACGAAAAAAGAAGAACAGGACGCCTAACGTTTTCGCATCGGACAGTAACACGCACGAATGCATTTCGTTGGACGAGTCGCGTTGTGGCAGGAGCGTCCCCATTCTAGTTCGGCTATCTACATCGTCAACTTTACGTAACCACACGAAACCTGTCAGCCGACATTTTGGTGTTAACCAATGGCGACGTTCGGACTGTTTTTCTCTCTCCCTCGCTTGCTCGTTCACTCACTCGCTCGTTCGTTCGTTCGCTCGCTCGCTCACTCCCTCGCAATACGACTGATCTCATTACTCTTTTTCTCTTTTTTTTTTTCTTTTTTTTTTTTTTTTTTTTTTTTTTTTTTTTTTTAATCCATATTGTCTTTATCTTATTTTATTAAGATCTTTTATTCATTTATATATTTAATTTTCAGATTGATGTTACTTTAGAACTCTTAAAGATGAAAAATCCTTTTTAAGAAGCAAATATCTTTTTCCAAACAAATTTGCAGTTTATCATTCGTCGGTTTCTTGGATCCAATTAACGTTACCACGAGTAGATCGATTTACATCTTGCCGAAGCTATTAATGAATGGTCCAAAGCACTCGAAAACAAAGTTTGACTTTAAAATTTGTTCGATCTCTAGTTTGAATGCATAAAGTGGTGAAGTTCGAAAGGTTAAAGGTTCTACCACTTGTCTTACTTCTATCTCCATAAGCGTAAATTTCCCGAAGAAAGAGGGAGAGAGAGAGAGAAAGAGAGAGAGAGAGAGAGAGAGAGAGAGAAAGAGAGAGAGAGAGAGAGAGAGAGAGAAGGAGGAATATTTTTGATACCTTTCACGGTTCGATGGTAATGGCCTTGTTAATTCATTAAGTGGCCCCTACCGTACGACACAGCTCACGGACAAAGCATGCTTCTCGATTTTGTCCGAGTCAAAGCGACCGCTTGAAAATCGCCTGATGCTTTCTCTATAACATTTTTACTGTATAATGTAAAATTGTAAGTGAAGAGAAAAAGAAAGGAAAAAAAAAAGAAAAATGAAAAAAAAAGAAAAAAGAAAAAAAATATTAGACAATTTGCAATATATAATTTACCTACATTTATCAATTAATATAAAGATATTCGCGATATTAAGGTGATAAAAGCGAGATTGAAGAAAGAAAGGAAAGAAAGAAGTTTATCCAAAAGCAGGTGAGATGTCAAGAAGAGGAGTATACTTTCCGGAAAGTCCCAAGATAAGATAAGATTAGATCAAGGGAGGTTAAAGTACGTTTACCCGGTACTATTCAAGATGAACTTTTTAAAAAGAGTATCTGTAAAATTCATTTTTTATTTTTTTACTTATTAAAACCGACAGACATCGTTCGAATGCACTTTTCTTTTAACGTTTTCTTATTTCCTTTCTCTCTCTCTCTCTCTCTCTCTCTCTCTCTCTCTTTTTTCTTTTATTTTTCAAAAATAGGAATTACATATAACGACGAAGATAGAACTCGAAACGTCGTTGGATATTTCGGATGAGGAAGACATACATACATGTATAAAAGCATTTCGAGACGGCTATTATGTTTCCCCTCAAGGTATTTCGTAATAACGTAAACGAAATGTCGTCTAAGGGTCGTGTTATTTCTGGCAGCATCGTGCTTTGACAGTATTTTGCGAACATTTGCCCGGTTTATGTTGGGTTCAGCTAGCGCATCGACCATTCGCAGAATCGTTACTCGTTGCTTCCACATTAACGCGCTTTTCGAACCTCAGCCGGTTAATGTTCGAATGACATTGACTAATAGTTACGTGCAAACTTATCCTTCTTTTCTGTCAGAAATGTTAGATACTAACGTTTTTTCTCTATGCTTCCTTTTTTATCTCATAATAATTTCGTCAAAAAAAAAAAAAAAAAAATATTTAGTTGAATAAAATCAAATTATGTAATTAGAAATGAATATTTAAAAAAATATTAATTATGCCATTTTATATGGTTATGTAAAAATAGACATTTTGTAAATTCGATAGATATTATAAAAGTGATTATTGAAACATTCATGTCAAAGAGTAAAGGGAAAGGCGACAACGACGACGAGACGTTGGCATCGACGTGCACGGATAGCGAAGCGGAGTCAACAAGTTGTTCAGCCGGACCACCCCTTCCCCCAACTAAACTCCACTTCCTATAATTATTAAACGTCACGTATCGCGGCTGTGCCAGCCAATTTATATCGAAGCAGACCCGACGCACCTCGAACGAATTCTCTTTCATCCTTTCGCTTGCTAAAAACAATCGTTTGTTTTTCTTTACTTTCTTTTCTTCGAGAAAACTTAAAATCGAACGTTTCTAATCTCTTGGTGGATTCTTCAAAGAAATCGGTATAAATCGATATGACGTATTAAGCAAAGTAAGATCGTCGTTGCATCGAGTGTTCCTTGTTATAGGCAACATTATTGGTCAACATACCGTTGCTCTTCACGCTGACCTATCTTTCGACCGACAACACGATGATCGACCGTGTCGTCGTCATCGGTTCGCTCTAAATGTGGCTTCTCGAGTATCTTCGAGCGTATACGATTCGTTCGACGTACGAATATTTCGTAAATATATTCTACAGATTATACGGTTAACAAAATTTTTCGATCTTGAAAAAAAAAAAAAAAAAAAAAAAAAAGGAAATAATACTTTTAATACTTCATTCTTAATCAGAAATATGAAAACTTGTGATTCGAATCAACTTTTACTAACGCATGCTCTAATGATTGATATTTTAATTTCCTTCTATAGAATAGTAGATCTTTTTTTTTTTCCTTTCTTTATTCATTTGAACGTAAAACAACACAATAGTAAAACAATCACAACGATAATATCGAGCTATGAACGTTACTCTTTCAGCTTCGGTATAAGCATCGAACCTCATTGCGAAAGGGCTTCGTTTAAAATGCACGAGTCGTCTCGCAGAGGCTAACGCCCCGACATAGCACGGTGCTCCCGTACGACGAGGAGGTAAGGGAGGAGGGAAAGAGGAAATATTAATTTCAAGATTTTTTGTTTGGCTTCTCTTCCAGCCGCTCTCCCTCTTTTAGCCCTCCCTTCATCCCTTTGCTACCTTCTCTCACGCGATATTGGCAACGGTGGAAAGCCAAGGGAGCTTTGGCTAGGGGGCGAGAGGACATTAATTTGCAAGAGTCGTAAACAAGAAGGTCGCCGACTGTCGATAC
>NC_062206.1:3366341-3373841 GCF_912470025.1 Vespa velutina
AGAAGAGAAGAGAAGAGAAGAGAGGAAAGGAAAGGAGAGGAGTGGAAAGGAGAGGAGAGAAGGGAATGGAGGATGCTGTGGTATACGCGAGACGTAAAAGGAAGGAAGAAGAGGGAGGAAGCACGTAAAACAAAGTAACGACGAAATGCACTTCCCCCTTGGCTCTCTCTCCGGCAGTACCCAGAGGGAAACGTCGAACGAAACGTTAAAAACTGGGAAGAGGAATGGACGAGAGGAGAAGGGTAGAGAAGGAGGAGGAGGAGGAGGAGGAGAAGGAGGTGGGCCCAGCGGAGGCTTGCGTGAACTAGAAAGAGAGAGAAAAAGAGAGAGAGAGAGAGAGAGAGAGAGAGGTGCGCGGACCAGCACCACCCTGGGAGAGTGCTGGGAGGGTGCCGGGAGGTTATGACAGCCGAGGTATTGAGCGGATCCTTCGTTAAAAAAACGAGAAGTACACCGCTGCTGCTGAGGCGCGTGGAAGGGAGACGGAGGACATTGCGCGAGCGACGAAGATAGAAAGAGAGAGAAAAAGAGACAGAGGGAGAAAGAGTGAAAGAGAGAGAGAGAGTGAGAGAGAGAAAGAGAGAGAGGAGACGACGGCTGTTGCCGGCGCTGGTGCAAGTTGTAGGTAGTAGTAGGTAGTAGTAGTGGTGGTAGTGGTGGTGGTGGAGCCGATGGTGGTGGTAGTGCCGATGCAAGTAGTGGGGAGACCAAGGAGGGTGAGAGTGCAGGGCTCCCTGGCTCGTTGCCTCGACTCCGGAGGTGGGTCCAAGGGGTGAGACCAAGTAACCGAATCCAACGCACCCTTGCCTCGCACCCACCGACTCCCCCACGAGCCGGAAAAAACCGAGTGCAACGACTCCCCCACTACTACGACTCTTTGCTCGCCCTCCAACTGCTCTTCCTGATTCTCTCCTTTCTTCTTTACCATCTTCCATCTCATTCTCGTTCACTCATCGGTCCCTTCCATCTTTGAGAAACCTTCCGACACCGGGCGTGTCGGAATCGAAGGACCTTTGCCTCTTTAAATCAAATGTACCGCAGCTAAAATGAGAAAGAGATAGATAGATAGATAGATAGATAGATAGATAAATAGATAGATAGATAGATAGATAGAGAGAGAAAGAGAAAGAGAGACGGAGAAAAAGAGAGAAAGAGAGAAAGAGAGATTATAAGTTTTTTAGAAAGAACTAATTGTGGATTTATACAATAAATTTCTTACACAATTATTTATATTATTTTAATACAAGATGTTTGTTCCTTATCTCTCTCTCTCTCTCTCTCTCTCTCTCTCTCTCTCTCTCTCTCTCTCTCTCTGCCTCTCTCTCTCTCTTTTTGATAAAAGTCTTCTTATTACAAATTACCTTCTAATGGCCAACGAACACGGAGGATGCAACTGGTGAACGTGGACGGCGCATGTGGTCGCCCATAGAAATACTATTCGTCGAGTCATCTGAACTATCGATCTAGCAACGTAACCGTGACGCAACGAATCGCTCGAGAATTTCTACCAAGAGGATAAGACGTTAATGCTTTCTTCGATCTCATCGCATATTCTAACATTCAAGCTTAGTTGGAGTCGGTCGAAAAGCAACAGGGCCAGGCCCCTCTTGGCGAACTTCCAAGTTGCTCGACTTCTCGCTATCTGAGATGAAAACGTGTCTCTCTCCTTTACTTTCTCTCTCTCTTTCTTTCTCTTTCTCTTTCTTTCTCTTTCTCTTTCTTTCTCTTTCTTTTTCTTTCTCTCTCTCTCTCTCTCTCTCTCTCTCTCTGTGTGTGTGTGTGTGTGCGCGTCTGTGTTTCACACAGAATCAACTGGTGTAATTCGAAGATCGTAACTTTCGATCGATATTTGGGAATAAATCGATATTAGTCCGAAAATAAGACATTATAGGTAGAATATTGTTGTGACTTTTATTGTCATAATTTCGATTGATTTTGAGTTAAAAAGATTATTTGATTATCCAAAAAAAATTAATTTCATTTTGATCGATCGATATTATTCGTCGTTTTCGAAAAGTAAAGAAAGAAAAAAGAGGACACGTCGTAGGGCGGTGCTCCGAAGAGATAGAGAGAAAGAAAGAGCGTTTCTTTGTGGACGGAAATGCGGGATGGACACGCGGAACGACGGAAAGCGAGCGAGATCGTGTTCGCGCGCGCGTAAATGTCCCTTCACGTACGTGTGTGCGTGCGCCTCCGCGAACTGCTCCCTGGATTCGCGTAATGGGAAAATCGATTAGGAGTCGAGTAAGTAAGGTGACTGTTCAAGGTGTGCGGATACGTCGCGTGGAAGGTTCTGCTCTTCGTCGTTCTTTCCTTATTTTCGGGGAACTCGCTAATTGGCTACGACGAACGGATTTCTTAAGTTATTTTCCATAAAGAAAAAAAAAATAAGACAAGTCTCTCCATCGATTTGAATAAAATTTTTCTCGAATTTTACACAGTATGATTCAATAATCATTATTATATTAAAATCATTAATTACTCAGTTGATTATTTTTTTCTTGCTGATAAAATAAAAATTACGATTTTATTCTCGAATTGTTTTTGCTTTGGAAATAATCGTCTTCGTGAACTTTTTTTAAGTTATATAGGATGATGGCGATAATGGCCCACCCTATATATGGATATATATATATATATATATATATATATATATATATTCCATTCGATTATCCACAACGAAGGGCTCGCTTCTCGAATTACTTCTAGTAGGTATCGCATTAAACGTACGCACTCGAAGATGAACTCACGTGAACATGTTGGTCGTGTAAGCTGCACGCTCGAGCAATGCTTGTGTACACACATATATACACATAACTATATATACCTATCTACCACTGTGAGTTTCCACATACGAAACTTTCCTTTCTGTCTCTATGTATTCTTCGTAAGTAAACTAGTAGAATAAGAGCAAACGAATCGTTTTATAGTGATCTATTAAAGAATAGCATCGATTGAAACGTTAGTATAATTATCATATAGTTGCCTCTCGAAAATATAGATATGATATGGCATATAACTATGATTCTTTTCTTTCAAAGTTTACACTTATTACGGTCTCTTTTTTCTTTTTATCACCTTACCTTCCGCGTATACGTGAGGTCGTGAGGTCATAAGAAAGTCCAGCGAGACGAATATGCAAAGCCATGGATGCAAAGTGGGCCAAGCATGTTATTAGTTTTAATTAATTGATTATATATTCAGCTTGCATCCAGAGCTGAATTGCTTCCCCCTCTTCGTTTCTCTTCTCCCTCTTTACAAAGTTGCTCTCTAAGGAAAATTTTAACGATTATCCGAAAATCGATTTCATTCTTTTCTTTTTTCTCTTTTCTTTTTTCTTTTTTCTTTTTTTAATAAAGCAAGGAAATATTTCGTAAAGAATTTTCAATAAACATTTATCATAGGGAAAAACAAGCAATGGGGGATGATCATTGAAAGGGTTAAGCGAGGATGCAACTCGAATAGTCCGGCGCAGCTTAAAGCTTTGGAGCTTTTCCCTCAAGCGAGAGGAAACCCACCGAAGGTTCAATGACGCCATCCTCGTCCTCCTCATCGTCGTCGCCGTCGTTGGCGGCGAGCGACGATAGCGGCTCCTCCTCCATCACATATGCATGCGCCTCGTGGTGAATGCAGTACAGCTCTGTAGAGTTACACCGAGCGCACCTAGAAAGGCACGCTCGCGTCCGCAGCTGTCGTTCTATGTGCCTTTCAAGATACTTACCCACGACGGATAACGTCCTTTTTATTTCCACAACAACAAAAATAAATATAATATAATATAAGAGAAGTTTGGAAATTCCTTTTTACAGATTAGATATATCTCAACGAAATGGAAATGATATATGAAACTTTTAGCTATATATAAAAATATATTAATTATTAATGCTATTAAATATATATATATATATATATATATATATATATATATATATATATATATACGAAAAGATATATTTAATACCATACTTTGATATAAAAGTTTAAACGAAACGTTGCATTTTTAATGTCTTTGTCTTTCAATGTTTAAACACAAATTGATGCACCCTTCTTAAGGATATAACTATTTATTTATACCTTTATGGATATGCATGATTATTATTATCTAGAAGAATAGAAAATTGTTTGCATCTTTAAGACAAATGTATAAATATAAATAATTTAAATAATTTTTAAAACGAACGTTAAGGGAGAATACAAATTGAACGCAAATTTTCTACATCGCGGTTGGTAAATATTTGCACGAATTAAGTCGATACAAGCCGTCCACTGTCCTTCCTATTGGCTACTTTGAAAGTCTTCTTTTTTGTCTCTTCTTAGCAAAGCCATAGCATCAAAAATAATGACACTAAAATTCGCTTTCCAGTCGGCACAGTAATAACGAGAGAGAGAGAGAGAGAGAGAAAAGATAGAGAGTCAAGTTCATTGACCCGACGGAAGGCGTCGACCGACTTGGTTTTAATCGAACGTAAGAATATTACGTCGAAAAGGAGCTTTCATCTAGTAACGAAAAGATAAATCACGTGTTCTAACTATTCTAATCTCTGTAACATTAACCTATATTCGTATTATATCGAATCGAAGTGTTTTTAAGGTATATAAAGTTTTAGTAAGATTCTGGTAAATTAACTTCTCTCTCTTTCTCTTTCTCGCTAGAAGAAGTAAATTCGAGTAGGGCCAATTAGAAGATACGATTGGAAGGAGAGTAAAGGCGAGAAGGAAAACGCAGAAGCAACAGTAGTCGCGCGCGCGTGTTCACGAGAGAGAGAAAGAGAGAAAGAAAGAGAGAGAGAGAGGGAGAGAGAGAGAGAGAGTCGCCGAAGAGGCGACAGAGAGAAGGAGAAGGAAAGAGGCAGTGGGTGTGTAAGAGAGAAAGAGAGAGAAAGAGAAGGGGTAGGGCAAGTGGAAAGGACGAGGGTGTTAGCGGGGGCGGATGAAAGGACGCTTACCAGCTACTACCTATTGATCGCCAATTCTTTTTCTCTTGTTGCATATTAGGCGCACTCGGCCTCCTCTCTCTTTTCCTCGATGTGCCGTGTGCGAGTCCACACCTCTCTCCTTCCATTTCTTCCTCCTCCTCTTTTCCTCCTCTTCCTACCTTTTTGGCCCTCACCCTTCCTACTTCGACTCGTGGCTGTAGAACGCGCGAATCCGCCCCTATAAACTCTATTTCTCTTTTCTACTATCTCTCTCTCTCTCTCTCTCTCTCTTTCTCTCTCTCTCTCACTCGCTCTTTCTCTTTCTCTTTCTCTGTCACATTCTCTTTCAGTTGATAAAATAAAGAGATCGAGACGAAAGCATTCTTACTTTTTCTTTTTCTTTGTTTCTTTCTGACATTCGACAATGTTTCATTAGAAATAGGTAAATTTATTAGCGATACATGGATTCGATTTTAGAAGATAAAAAATGCAATGTCTTTTGTTTCAGGTTACAATCGGTAAGAGAGAAAGAGATAGTTGAAGAAGTCTGGTCGTTTCGGTGCAGGAAGAAGAAAGAGGAGAGAGGGAAAGTCGAGGGCGCAAGCGTGCACGTGCTCTTTGCGCGTTCCTATGCCCTAAGCAGTCTGTCCCACTATCAGAAGTGGCACCGAGGACGGAGGAAACGCGGAGGCTAGTCGTCCCTCCGTCGTGTCGGCCTCATCCCCTCCCCGGTTGCGCGGCATCCCTCCAGCCTGCACGGAGGACCACCGCCGCCGCCGCCGCCACCGTCGACGTCGAGCATACAACGACAACGACGAAGACGACGGAAACGATCAAGACAACGACGACGACGACGACGACAACAACAACAACGACGAGGACGACGACGACGACGACGACGACGACGCCGACAACAACGACGACGACGACGACGACGACGACGACGACGACGCCGACGACGACAACGACGACGACGACGCCGACGACGACGACGACGACGCCGACGACGACGACGAGGACGAGAAAGACGGATCGTTTGTGACGTCGAGAGAGAAGCACGCGCTACTCCGCCGCGTGCCGCGTCGGCTGTTAGGGGAAGCAAGAGAAGGGGAAAGAGGAGAAGACGACGTACCGAGGAGGAGAAGGCAACGTTGTTGGTGGTGGTGGTGGTGGTGGTGGTGGTGGTGGTGGTGGTGCAGTTGCTGCCGGACGTGAACGTGTTGGTGATAGTAGTAGTGGTGGTGCTGGTGGGGACGGCACCGAAAGGAAAGAGGTGCTGGAGGAGAACGACGGCGACGGAAAGGAGAAAGGGGAGGAGGAGGACGGTGGTGGTGGTGGTGGTCGTGGTGGTGGTGTTGGTAGTGATAGTGGTGGTGGCGGCGGCGGCGGCGGCGGCGGCGGCGGCGGCTACGACGACGGTGGTGGAGGAGGAAGAAGAGGAGGAGGAGGAGGAGGAGGTGGTGGTAAAGGTGGAGGTGGCGAGGCTCGTGGCGGCGGCGAAGGAGACGCGGACGTCCACGCGGGTACACGAGGCAGGCACACCCGGCCGGCACGCACACCCATATTCTAAGATGTGATTTCAAAAATGGCGGATTGCCCCTATGCCCGCTGTATACAGGAACGCAGACATATCCGACGGGAGCTGCTGCGATGGACAAAGAATATGGTCTTCGTAGTCGGTGAGTAAAGCAGACACGAACAGCTGCTCGCCCTCTCGCGTGGGTGTGGTGCTGCTGTGTGATGCTGCGTATATGTTTGTGTGTTGCGCGTGCGTCCATGAGAATGTGTATGTGGAGTACGGACGGGGAGGAGGGACACACGCCGCTCCTGAGACCTGTTGCGAACCGAAATACCGAATCCTGCTAGACACACCGATACACCCCTTGAATCCGTGCGTTCAACAGGGTGATTCTCCGCGTGCTCCCTTTTTTCTTCCGTTTTTTTTTTTTTTTTTTTTTTTTTTTTTTTTTTTTCTTTTATTCCTTCCTAATTCTTTTTAATGTTTCTTCTTTGGATTAGATTGGAAAGAAATTTTAGAAATTTTCTAGCAAAGGTTATTTCGACAAGATCTATTCGATCGAATAATTTGATTCGTTTGGACTTTTTTTTTTTTCTTATCGCTCGAATGAAATTGCATTTCATTGGGAATTGCAAAATGCGTTTGGAATTCCGAAAGAGTTGTGTGTCTTGACCACGGACAACGGATTCCAGCCGCCGCCCGAAAGTGCTTTCTTTTCTTCTTTTTCTTACAGCCTGTCCTCCCCTGCTTCCTCTTTCTTTCTCGACACACCCCACCAAGGAGACCCTATCTCTTCCCCACCCTCGTAACCGGTTCGACGAAGGGAGAGTTTCGTCGGTCGCAGAAGGCGTGTGGAGACGCGCGTGTCGGTGTTGCTTGGGCTCGTAGTCGTCGTCCTCTTCGTCGTTACGCTTCTTTTTCCTGACCTCTCACTCCCTCTCTCGCTCTCGCTCTCTCTCTCTCTCTCTTTCTCTCTCACTCTACCATCCCCATCTCGTTGGAAGTGTGTCCTCTCCCTCCCTCACCTTTCTTTTACTTTTTTCTTCGTTCGGGAACGCAGCTGCC
>NC_062206.1:3378841-3396341 GCF_912470025.1 Vespa velutina
TCTCTCTCTCCCTCTCTCTCTCTCCCCTCCCCTCTCCTTCCCTTTTTCGATAGAAACGATAATCTGTTTGTTGAAATTGTTTCGAATTTGCTTTTCTTTCACATATAAGTATAGAAATCCTTTATCTTGGATCTAAAGGAAGATAGAGTTTATTCGTTTGGATTATTATTTCATTTCGTGACGTCGTTCCATTAGTTTCGAACCAAAGCGTGATCTTCGAGGTTGTTATACTGCTGCTACTACTACTATCATCGTTCGAGAATGAAGAGAAACAGAAAGAGAGAGAGAGAGAGAGAGAGAGAGAGAGAGAGATAAAGAGGGATATAGAAAGAAAAAGAGAGACAGAGAGAGAAAGAGAAAAGAATAGTTTGAAGAAGAGTAAAAGAACTTGGAAATGTTCGAAAGAGAGGGAAACAAGAGGAACAGAACAAGTTGCTTGCGTACTACGTGCGAGCTTGAAAAACGGACGATGTTAAGAGAAAGAGAGAAAGGGTGAAGGGGACAAGGAGAAGAGAAGAAAGAATGGAGTAGAATGGTTCGCGAGGTCAGCCCACGTTCGTACATATTCTCACGTAGATCTCTGTCTATACGAAGACCAACACAAACGACGAAATACACTTTGACGAACGTTGTTGAAGGAAAAGAAGGAGTTGCTCGATAATAGATCGGCTGGCTCATGGTCGTTACTACGAAAGGGGACACAAAGAGCATGGAACCAGAAAATTCGCCAGCTGGAACTCCGGTTAACCAGAATCCCGTGCACTTTGCGACGTTCTTTTTCAACCTTTATCTATATCTTCTCTCTCTCTCTCTTTCTCTCTCTCTCTCTCTCTTTTTCTCTTACTAACACAGGTTTTTTCATCTTCCCTTATCGTACTAAAAATATCTCTTCAAATGAATTTCTTTCTTAAGAATGATAATCCGTTCATTCTTTCAAACGTCGAATCATGATCAAGTTATTTGAAATTTTGTCAAGATCGATTTTCCCTTTCATCTAGATTTATCTTCGACAACAATTTTGCAGTACCTCGTTTGCGGTTAATTCGCGAAGCACGCAAAGTATCGCGTTTCTCAAACAAACCGCCCACTTGTCGTTTATGTTGCGCGCAAACGCGAATCCAGCTTTGTACTCGCGCGTAGTAATAGTTACAATGGATCGTGCAAACGTTAGGAAGTTTGCGTCGCGCGCCTCGATCCAATTTCGCTTCTTGTTGTATGAGCTTAGTCGTACACTGATTCGACTTTGACTTCGTAAAAATGAAAATGTCCTTACTATCGTACTAATTACTTTTATTAGTCTTCTATCTCGTTTTATTACGGTTACACTTAGTTTTATTTTTTTTTTTTTTCCTCTTTTTTTTTCTTTTTTTTCTTTTTTTTTTTTTCTTTGTTCCCTATGTTATTTTACGATAATAAACGTTCGATTCTTTCTTAAAAGTGACAGGTGGTATCGTTGAATACACCCACGTTTGTGTCCTTGATCCAAATACAGAAAACTTGCAAACGTAAATGTTATGGACTCTTCATATTACTTTATAGTACTTTCACATTTTTTTTTACCAATTAGATATAGCGATTTGATTCATAAGTAGGAACTGTTATGAATAACGAGTTAGTTCTTTTTCTTCTTTTTTTTTTTTTTTTGTTTTTTCTTTTCTTTTTTTTTTTTTTTTGTTTTTCAATAATAAGACAAGACCAATTTATGAATCAATAGTATTAATTCTATCGATGAGAAATAATTCTTCATTTTAAGAAATTTATTGAAATTTTTAATACAATCGAATCTTTCGAAATGGAACATAGTGCACAAAGATGCTGTTAAAACTTGATACTGGTTAAGATTTTAACGAGACGAGAGGTAATACTTGTACCTTCTCGAGTAAAAGAATGAGACAGAGAGAAAGAGTGAAAGAGAGAGAAAGAGAGAGAGAGACAGAGAGAGAGACTCGGTATTTCGACATCCATCGTGTTCTGTCCTTCGTTCGCCTCGGAAACCACTAAGTGGCCCTACTCGGTGAATGGAAGTCCCGCGATCGTGCAACAAAGCGGGGAAGATAACTTCAGACTAGCGGCACACATATATCTTTTTCTTCCCTCGCGTGCTCTTTCCCCTTCAACGACCATAAAGAAGGTAGAAGAAGAAGAAGTCGTCCCCTTTCATTCTATCGTTGAATTCGTCTTTTTATAATCTACGATTGTAATCTGTCGATAAAGTTTATAAAAAAATATATTGATATTTTTGGAATTTCAATAATAACGACCTTGAACAAAATTTCATATTAATCCAAATATTGAAATTTTTATTAATGAATTCTTTTTACTTAGAAAGATCTTCGAATGAAAATATTTCGATCGTTTATTTGTTATCTTCCCCCTTTTTTTTATTATAATTCCTTCTTTTTTATTCTTTCTAAGAAATTTTTTTAATTTTCTAAAAGGAACTTTAGATCGTCGAATTTCTTCTGCTTTACAAATAATTTATAGCCAAGTATTGCCAATCATTATATTTCTAATCGCGTATTGAAAAGTAGAAAAGAAATTTGTTTTTTTGAGAGAGAAAAAAAAAAAGAGAAAAAAAAAAAAAGAAAGAAAGAAAGAAATCGTGCAATTATTCGATAGAATTGGTTTAATGGTAGAAACGAAGGAGAGTTCTGCGCACGCGAATGAGCGAGCGAGTTTTGGACAAAGGATAGCCTTGTGCGCAGAAGCAGCGCATAAGCGAAGCCGCGCGTCGGGCCGACGGCCCCACCATATAGACGACCACCCATTTCCTAACCTTCTACTCTCGTCTAAACCGGATTGCCATTGGTCGAAACGGGCCGACCGATTAGAGGAGAACCGAGGGACCATGGGAATAGGAGTCTTTCTCTCTCTCTCTCTCTCTCCTCTCTCTCTCTCTCTCTCTCTCTCTTTCTCTCTTTTCAGAACGCGTAGCGTCTCGCACGCACGGACACGAACGAGTCAGAGAGAGAGAGAGAGAGAGAGAGAGAGAGAGAGAAAGAGAAAGAGAGAGAGAAAGAGAGAAAGAAAGAGAGAGAGAAAGAAAGATAGATATAGAGAGAAGTGGGGGTAAAGTTAGCTCACTCTCGCATCTAAAATTGCGCTACGGCCATTGGTCGATGGGGCCCCGAGGCCATTCGATTTAGAATTGAAGAATGGTGCCGCTGTATCCTCGAGGACGATGGTGGAAAGTTCGAGTTCCTCTATCCCTCTTTTTCACATGTTCTCTCTCTCTCTCTCTCGTTCTCTGTCTCTCGTTTTTCTTATATATGTCTATTCTTCTTCTTTTTCTTTTCCTTCTTATGTACGTCTATTCTTCTCTATCTCTCTCTCTCTCTCTCTCTCTCTCTCTCTTTCTCTTTTTCTCTTTCTCTCTTTTTCCATTCTTTTGTCCCTCGTCGAACAGCATTGAGAGCATCGCGCCTTTTCGTGTCTCTGTCTAATCGCTGCTACTAGTAAGTACAACCGCGTGCTACTTCTCTTTAAGGCGCTCCGAAAATTTGAAAGGTAACAAAAGAAGAATCTTTGTCTTGCTTTTTTTTTTTTTTTTTTTTTTTTTTTTTTTTTTTTTTTTTTTTTTTTATCATAGCTTGTATTCCTTTTTTCGTGTGAAAAAGGAAACTTTGCTTTTTTGAATGATTAGAAAAGAGAAAACAAATACTTGATAGTCGTCACGTATGTAATATCTCTATTTATTTATATTTAAATTTAAAACAATTATCAAAGTTCTTTTTTTTTTTAACATTATTCTAACGCGTTATTACGTGAGATATTTAATTAGAGAATAAATTTCATTATAATAGCTCTTCTCTCATTGCATTCGTGTTCCCTTTTTTACGTTTCGTTGCTGTTGTTAATCTTTTTTTCTTCACCTTTCCTCTCCTTTCCTCTCTTTTCTTCTCTCCTAACGCGAAAAACCGTGTTGGAAAAAAAAAAAAGAACGTACAAGAGAATGACGAGGCACGCGTACGATAATTTAGCGGTTCGTTTTGCAAAGCGCGGAGGAGAAACCGAGCTAGGATGCGTTAATTATCGACGTAAAACATGTCGTTGAAAATTCGTCGGGCTTTGTTCTCAAGTAGAAAATGAAATCGTCATCGATCGCGAACTAGTCGGAGTTTTTCAAGAGTTTTACGTACTTATTGATTTTACGAACATATTGATTTTATTTTGTTATGAAAAGAAAAAGAAATTGCATATATATATATATATATATATATATATATATATATATATATAGGTGACGTTTCATCTAATTCGAGATAAAAATTAATTGTAGAAAATATCTTTAATCCCGGGCGTGGCTATTCGTTCTATTTCTATTTCTTCCATGCTTCCTTCCTTCCTTCCTTCCTTCTCTGTTAAATGGTACGCGAGATAAGATTGCCGCCATTCGACAGCCCCTGCTTGGAATTTCATCGGAAGGCGCGCCTGCAGTCTAATTACTTCTAGAATCGATCAAGGACTCGGACTTTGCGCGCCTTGTGAATATCTAACGCCTCTTACGAGCCTGTTCTTTTTACTCTGCATTGAAATTCCCAACGATCGGATAATTGTTTCTTTTATTTTTTCCTTTTCGATAATCGAAGGAAATTTTTAAAATATAAGTTTTGAAAAATTTCTATAATAGATAAAATAAAAGTTTACACTTCCTTTCATACATGAAAAAAAAAAAAACTCAATGTTTTTTTTTTTTTTTTTTTCATATATGAAAAAGAAAGAATTATATAATATAATACTATAGCATACAATATTATATAATTGATCATGAACAAAACCTATTTACATATTGGCTACCGCTAAGATAAAACTGCGGTTTAGAGGGGCAAGAGAATTGTTTGTTTGTAGATAAAGTTAATGCTGTATAATTAATGTTTTTTTTCGTGTCTAAAAAAAAAAATTATATAATGTGAAGCTTATATTATAACTTATAGACAGTAAACATTATCCTTCGGTTATCAACTAATCATTTTGTGGCAAACAATTTTTACCAACATTTCACTAAACATCACATTTTTCACAGTAGAATTCTATTTAATGTTCATTCAATTCCAAAATCCACATTTACTTTAGTCTAATAATAATGAATTCGATGTAAATCTTTCTCTCAAAAATATAATAATGACATAACCATCATTGCTATTTGTTGTTGGTCTCATCGTTTCATCCGTTTCGCATAACTTCGACGAATTTTTTTTTTTTAACAGAAAACTTCGCTGAATCATGATCATCATAGAAACTTGAACGTCATTACGACCGAAGAATGGATAAATTTGATGTGAAACGTGATTTCGTCGAACCTCGAGTTCTCCCGGTTTGAGATTTTTCGTGATTCATCGCAAAAACCTTGAAGTTTGTACGGTTTTGCACGACTACGGCTAGAAAAGATTCTTGTCGCGCTGCGGTTCGGCTAATTGCAAGCGAATCGCACGCGTCCTCGTTTTCAAAGAAGACCGCTACGTTTTTTTTTCTCACCAATTTGCAATAACTATAGACCTTGTTGAATCTCACGAAGATCATCGATTATATTTCGATAAATAAACGATCTTAGGATAAAAGGAATTTTTTAAAGACAATAAAATAAATAATAAATACAAATAAAATTTGAAAATAAGGAATATAAAAAGGAGGGATAAAATTAAAAAAAAAAAGTAGCTAATTAAAATAAAATGATACAATCGTTGTATAATCTAATGAACATTTTAAAAAAGTTACAATCATCAGCCATTTTATTTCTTTCATTCTCATAAGAGCTTCTCTCTTCGAGTATGCGAATACCTAATTCTTTAGAAATCGATCGATGAAACTCGACTCGGCCAAGAAACGACGTTCGACGTTCGTCGTTGGATCCAGTTCGCGTTTCCGTAAAGTGCTATTATACCTGTATTTGATAAGCTGCGTGGAAGTAGAGCGTTTAAATAATGTCCTGCATGTCGGCGATGGGTCAGAGCGATGGGCGTCGCCATTCGTTCGAAACGTTCGACAAACAATAATAATTTATTCAGATGTTTTCCATGCGCGTTCGAACTCGAACACGTTAATTCGTCGTCGTCTTCGTCGTCTTCGTCTTCATCGTCTTGATCGTCGTCGTCGTCGTCGTCGTCGTCGTCGTCGTCGTCGTCGTCATCATAGTCGTTGACGTTGACATTAAGAGAAGATATCGTTGACAATAAGAAATTATGAACTTTTTCTTCATTCACTTTTGAGTACTTTATTGAAATACTTTCTTTTATTGTTATATATTGTATAAAATACTTAATTTTTGCAAAGCAAAAAATCATGCATTATATTTTTATTTATTTATATAAATTATATAAAATATTTTATTGATACAAAAGATGTAAAACAAATACAGATTAGATGATGCTAATCGTTTCGTATTATATCATTGATAATTTTTTCATAGATCATTGAAAATGATCGATCAATGACAATAATCAAATTTAAAAAACAACCATAATGACAACTATGTTTACAATATAGTATATAAATAAACTCATTATGCTTGGTTTGTGTCTTACATTTCTTCTTTAATTAGAGCTCGACGATTCCTCGATGTAGCTCGTTTAACCGCGATAAAAATTACATTCCGCGTATGTTTATTGCATTTTGAAAAGCGAACGATTTTCACAAGAAGTGCCGCTTGTAAACGTTATCGCTCAATTACGATAAACTAAACAGTCGGTGGACGCTAAATTATCTGTTGAGTATGCTCGTTCTAGTATTCGTAAATACTATTTTTACAATACATATACTCTTGTTTTTCCTACAATAAAACAAGTATATAACTAAACACACTCGTCGACACGATCCAAGTACGACATCAAATTTCGTTGTCTCGAATATCGTAACGATCAAACTTATTCGATTGAACTCGACGGAATATAAATCCATTTGATTTTAATCGAATTAATAATTGAAAGATGAATATTAAATGAAAGAAATCACTTTGGGATCTATAAAAGAAAAAAAAAAAGAAAAAAAAAAGAAAAAAAAAAAAGAAAAAATTTATACAGATGGCAGCAATGTTTTTAAACGTAAGATCGATCGAGAGATCGACGGGAGATTTCCACGGTTGTTTCCGTACGTTTATCCTTTCGTCGGGGAGGCGTCAGTAATGTTTTACGTTGTATTGAGAAGAGAACGAGAGTTAAAGTGTGAGATAGAACGAGATGGAGAGAAGCGAGAGAGGCAGAGGAAGCACAGGCTCGTCATCGAATAGGTCGAGGTCGCATTAAAGCTAGCGCGAAATAGAAAGCACGCTCGATTCGCAAGAAATTTACTAATGAAAGGCTCCTTGTTAGTCGGACTTTATTTTATACTTTTTTCTTCCTTTTTATTTGCCGTCATCGACCCTTTTATTCGCGTTGTCTCAAATTTAAGAATTAAATTTGATTGAATATTTTTATTTTTAATTGCTTTTCCGCCTTTTTTTTTTTTTTTTTTTTTTTTTTTTTTTTTTCTTTTAAACCTCTTACAATTAAAAATCATATATAGTATTTCATTGACATTTCTTACTGGCTATTTGATTACATCATTTAAGCTGATCGCGCGAATCATTCCTTTTTTTTTTTTTTTTTTTTATTTACACGCATTTCAGAGGTTTTAGGGTTGGTAATAAAATCGAAGCTTACTACATTTGGAATGACTGCAACGAAGGGGTACACCGCCCTTAATGACTGCGAATGTTTCGTAGAGAGGGAATGAAAGCGTACGCACATGTGAGAGAGAGAGAGAGAGAGAGAGAGAGAGAAAGGGAGGGAAAGAGAGAGAGAGAGAGAAAGAGAGAGAGAGAGAGAGAGAGAGAAAGAGAGAGAGAGAGAGAGAAGGACAAAATCAATTTAGCGAGAAATAAAGGCGGCAGCCATGAAAAATCGCTTCGATCTGCACGTGCACGCGAGGAAGTTTTGTATGTGCGTAGATATGCGTGTGCACAGAGTCGCGTCACGAGGAAACGATGCGCACGCGCGTTTACGTATGCACGCGTCTCTCTTTCGATGCATATGGAGTGATGCGGATTTGTACTTGAGTATTCGGAATCAAACGAACTAGCGAGTAATACATGTAAGACGATACGTTGTCGCATTAGTGGTAAACGTTTTACCAAGGAAACATCGATTAGATATTATTCGAGGACGAAAAGAAAGTGTTATTTAAAACTTCATCTACATTGATCTTAGAAAATGTAAAGTACGATTAAAGGATTGTATGTAAAATTCATTGGGGGCTCAGATTCGAATTTCAATAAAACCATTACCCGTATTTTCGTATTGTAAATACGATAATAATATAATATAAATTAATTGTCAGGTATTATATCTTGGAAGCTCTATGCCGCATTGATAAAGAGACCGAAGGCAAGAGGAAGTAACAAATATCGCGTCCTATTAAGGTCTCATAATGACAATTAAATAACCGTTATCATGGAGGCGAAAGCAACGCTGCAGTTTGTTGCTTTTCGACGTTTCAATCCTGGCAGCAGCATGACACGTCACGTCGCCGCGATAACGTCGCCGACTATTCGGTTTTTCGATAAGAGAGTCACTAAAAGAAAATATCCGCTATCGGTCTCTTGGCTCTTTCTCTATCGGTATTTGTGGTGAACCATCAAAAGTGGTGTACGAGTTTCTCCATACCTAATATTTTGGAATCTATTTTCTCGGTATCTTTGGGTGTCATTGATTTATTATAAGCAGGGCTAGAAATTAAGCAGCGCTCATCATTGTTTGATGTAGTTGCGGTGGTGTCGCAGGTCTGGAACGAGTAGCGGAGGAGTTGATGGGCCGTAGGAGATGGAAGCAATATCAGGACACCCTGTACAGCGGCACGCGCATCAGCGAATCAACGACGACGACGACGACAGCGGCACAGCCCCTCCATCGGCTTTACCCGGCGTTGTCACCGTCTTGCAATCCGGTGCTCGGGAATCTGGGCCAGATTGGGCCAGCTCACCTGCTTCATCCAACTCCGTCGCCAACCGTTACGCCGGCAGGAGCTACGACGGTTCTTGCGACGGGTTTAGCGACGGGTCTGGCAACGGGGGTGACGACGGGGGTAGCGACGGGGGTCGCTACGGGGGTGGCAGGAGTGCCTGGGAGCTTGGTTGCTGCCACGGCTACGACGGCCACCGTCGTACCCACGGTCGGTCACCTCAAACAGGACGTCTCTTCTCTTCAGAGGCATCACCCTCAAAATCATCATCATCATCGACATCCTCACTCTCATCTCCATACGCCGTCCTTGCTGGCCCAGGATCAGCTTTATCAGCAAAAGCAACAGCAGCAGCAGCAGCAAGAGGAATCCAGACGTTTGAGACCGGAGGAAATAAAGATCGAAGCGGACGAAGAAGAGTCCGTAGAAGTCAGTGGTGGTGGTGGTGGTGGTGGTATCGTCGTACGAGAGAACGCGAGGACAGCGGATTTGGCGACGAGTACGACCTCGACGCAAACGACGAATACGGGTACTGTGACGACGACGTCGACGACGACGACAACGACGGCAACGACGACCACAACCACAACCACGACGAGTACGTCGACGACAACGTGCGTCGCGACGTCAACTACATCGGTTACATCGACGAATCTGCTCTCGTCGAGAAGACGGCGTCGAACGAAAAGACAAAACGACGGAGAGGAAGCCGACGCCGAGGAAGAGGAGGAAGGAGAGGAGGAGGAAGGAAACGAGGAGGAGGATTCGAGGACGCGAGAGGAACCGGAAAAACGGTTGAAACTCGACGAGGACGTCGATAGGTCCGTCAGTCCTCATAGAACGGATATAGAAAGAACGTCTCGCAATCTTTCGGCTACCAACGGCACGGACGACAACGCGGAAGGGACCAAGGTACTGTATCAAATATATATTTAATCTACCTATAATCGTTCATTCATTTATGAGCTAATCGTCCGATTTAAAAACTGGATCAATATTATTGAAATATTTGATATAGACGCGAAGTAAATTTGTCTTTTGATGATTCGTTTTTTTTTTTTTTTTTTTTTTTTTTTTGATGAAATGCAGGAACGGACAGGAGAGCTCGCGTTGGAACGGATACCAGTGACGCAAGCTTTACTGAGAGTAAAAAAAGAAGAGGAGTTACAGGAGGTGCCAGGTTTAGGAATCGAAAGGACGACGACACCGGCATCCGATTCGGAAGGGACCAGAAGAGTCGGAGGAGGTGCCGGAGGTGGTGGTAGTGGTGGTGGTTGTGGTGTTATCTCAAACGAGGCTGAAATCACGACGAAAACTATCGTTCCGCCGTTTCTTCTAGCGAGTCGACGTACAAGTCCACCGCCGGAAGATTGGAAGCCTCTCGACAAGTGTTACTTCTGCCTAGATGGCAAGCTGCCCCACGACGATCAAGCGCCGCTCGTAAGTAACCACTTTGATATCATACCTTTCTTAGATATCTCGTTCGTCGAATCGAAAGTCCTTCTCCTCGCGAAGATTTACTTTCATATCGCGATACGAAAAAGCGATGGACGTCTTTGCCAATAACTTTCTCAGCTAGCCAGCTAGGCTATCTTCTCTCAATCCACTTTGATCGCTTTGACGTTACTACTCGGGCTTTATAAAAGATTCAGAAAGACGACTTCTTAGAAATTCATCGAGAAATACAATACATATAAATGATCCGTTCGATGTCCTCAGAGTCCACAGAGCGACAGCAGCAGTAGTTCGCGATCGGTGGAGTCACCGATGTCGGTCCAAGTCGACCCAATGGCGGCGTCCGTCGTCGCGGCCGCTCTCAGCGGTACTTACCCGACTTTATTGCCTCAGTGGTGCTTACCACCAAGAGAGGCACCTCTCGTCGGGGTACAGGCTCATCAGGACAGTGCCACGTCGGTCGATCAACCACTCGATCTCTCGGCGAAACCGAAAAATTCTCAGGTGAGAGCCGTACCCCGCTCGAGTTTTCTTTCATCTTCCTTTTTTCTTCTTTTTTTTTTTTTTTTTTCTTTCTTTCTTTCTTTCTTCTTTTTTGTCCGATCCATCATCTGGATTATTGATTCTTGTTTCTTTCGTTACAGGATAACAACATATCTCCCCTGGAACAACAGAAAATACCTCTGAGGATGCCCACGGGTATCGACTCCAAGAGCATCTTCAAGTAAGTCACTTTAAAGGAATTCACTCTGAGAGCGTTCGTTCACCGATATCCGTTGAGATTCTCGTGAAAGAAAAGGAGAAGTGGAGAGAGGAGGGTCGGTAAAAGAATAGTAACATGAGAGAATAAGAGAGAAAAGGAGGGAAAGCGACTCGACTCAAAGCCGTACGTTGCCCTCGTGTTTTCGCTCTTTTCCCCCGCGGAACATTTTGCGCGTCAAATTTTTATCGTCTTCTATTATTAGTTCAGTCGCAATCTGCACCTCACCCGACACATCGAGAAAGCGTAAAGTACTACCTCGTTTATGTCGCGTATGCCACATAGAAAGAGAGAGAGAGAGAGAGAGAGAGAGAGAGAGGGGGGAGAGAGAGGGAGGAGAGAGGGAGCGAGAGAAAGAGCGAAAGAGGCACCCGGTCGCTTGACGACGCAATTAATGATAAGATAGCCCGTCGACGAAACTGTGACACGTCAAAATTAGACTTTACAGAGAGTTGTCTGAAAATACTTCTTTTTCGGTCAAACGTACAATATTTTTTGAGCCTAAAGAAAATATTAGGAAAACGCGAATATGTTTTACTAGATGCATGTTAACATTAGATCCATGTAACATGTCAATTTGACAGAATTCCGATTTCGTACTCAACAATTTGAAACTTTACTAAACCCGTAATATCTCATAGTCTTGATATTTTTCTCGTCGGTTATTCGAAGGCAATACTACGGTCTAAGAATACATACAAGTATCATCAGAAATTCATATTTTGCCAATCAAAGTCATCTTTCGTTGCGAATCGGCAGAAAAGCTGTATCGAGTCACATTGCTTTCCAAGCCGGACGAAATACACTTTTATCTGTTTGCCCCGCTGTGCGACAACGAAGCAGCAGGTCGACGAACTCAGTACTACTGTTAAAGGGGCTCGAATCGTAGCGTCTCGTCATCTGCTTGTTGTTCCTCGCAGTTAATCTTATCTTATTGTTTCACGAGACATTCGATATTTGACGGGTGCCTCGGTCAAAATTGTCAAAATTTTTGCGAGTAAGGAAAAAAGACGTATGTACGAAGTTAATCGGCGTCGAGATAAATTAATTCGATTATAAGGAGAATTTACATTTTGCAAATAAACACGTGTACGGGAATAAAGTATCACATGGTCGTTTAATACAAGTTAGGTATCTCAAGTTAAGTTACGAGATATCTAAGCACGTGGGAGAAGAAAGGATGGATAACTTAACGATTAATCTGATTACGAAAGCCAGCCGAACGGTTAGGTCACCCCGTAGTCTTGGCCCTGTTGCCGTAGGCAGATTGCAAACTTGTTTGATCCGATTCCCCTTCGCTCTCTCTCTCTCTCTCTCTCCCTCTCTCCCTCTTTAAATCCTAGTTACATAATCGTCGGAAATGAACCGTCACTGAGTAGAATTCACGTTGAAAGGATGATAGAAACTCGAATGTTAGAGAGATCGATAGGTTCTTATCCTCGAAAGAGCAAGGTCTATAGACGACGTGGTGTTCCGTTTCAGCTCGTGTTACCGCGCGAAACCGCGTATTGCCGTGCCGGTGACGGCAGCAGCGGCGGCTGTAGCGGCGGCAGCAGTGGTGGGTGCAGGGGGTAGCGTCAGCCGGAAGACTTACACCGAGGAGGAACTACAGGCCGCCCTAAGGGACATACAGAGTGGAAAACTCGGCACGCGAAGGGCAGCCGTGATTTATGGGATACCACGAAGTACCCTACGCAACAAGGTCTACAAGCTTGCGATGGAGCGCGAAAGGGATGCGTCCCTCTCTAGCACCCATTCACACCCTCACGAGTCCGGCGCCCCAGCCACCACTACCACCACCATCACCACCACCACCACCATCACCACTACAACACCACCAAATACGACCCAAAACGCGACCACTCCGCCCCCGCAAGTGGATGAGGTAGGTTTTGGGGACAGAAATCGAGTAAGAAGCATTATTCGGATTGATGGATGTTTGTGAGAGAATGATTGAAATGGAAAGAGAGGTCGAGACAATCTTCAATATATCAAACGAATGTCTGGGAATTTGCATATTTTTCTTTTTTTTTATCATACTCATGAAATGCTTAATTAATTATTCATCGAAGAACGATGAGATGATTTAACTAGAATTTCTTTATAATTCTAGTTTCTTTCTTAGAATTTTTACTTTTAAGTAAGTTTACCTTTGCGAATACCTTTGGTTTATCATCCTCGTTTAAAAGCTCTCCACTGAGAGAATACGACGTCTTGTAGAACGCAAATTGACACATTGACTTGACTTAGGTTCTCACGGATATTGCTAGGAAATCGGCTGAAAGAAAATTCGGTTCATGACCTCGTCGAATCCCTTTGATCTCGAATAGAATTTATTGTACGATGACTAATTATTTCCGTTTTGTTTTTAGGAACGTACATAAGAAATTTATTTTCGATGTTTGTGCATGACGGGACTTTTTAATACTTTTCATCGTAATCTATCTCTATCCTTATCGATCCAAACATTTTTGTAAATATGATCAAAGTTCAGGGATCAAAAGGATCAGCACAGATTGCACGATATAGCACCATTAAATACACCCAATCAATATCGTTATATTTCTTTTTCCCTGAAAGTCATTTTTTGTTGATTCGAAAAATTTGACTCGGCTTAACGAAAGACTGGAAATAAAGAAATACGTGAGAGTATGAAAGAGCTTTTGTTAAGTTTTGCGTACGGTTTATTAGTATTTAATAGTAAGCGTGGTTTTGGTTAGGAAGAACGAACGAGCTTCCCCAAAACATACCTCTTGCACGGCGATCGTAAAAATCGCTCGTTTCTTACAAATGAAAAAAACAAATTTTTTTTTTCCATTTGCATTCGTTTATCGATTATTCGCATAGCTTGTTAATACGATTAACGATTTGGTCTTCGACGCATATGAATTTTTGAGAAAAAAATACAATAGATCTGTGCGATTCTTCACCGGTCGCCGTGACGCTCGGTAGTGTCCAATGTTTTCTGCATGGGCTGTTTAACTTTGTTTATCTCACTATTTGTAGTTTAACACGCGGCCACTCGGCGTTCGCGAGGTTGCAAGGCTCGAGGTAAGTTTTTGGGAAGATCTTTTTGTCTACGAGAAGGGAACTGGCTAAATGGAACAAATTACGAAGCTTTCTGCTCTGTGATCGTTCTTGTTTTTTTCCTTCTTTTCTTTATTTTTTTTTTTTTTTTTTTTTTGACGTATCAGATAGCAAAATAAAAATGCATGTTAAAAGGGAACATTTTAATCTCTATGACCACATCCTTCTATTTCAAATCAGTCATATTTAGAACGATCTATTATTTTCCAGCCATATCCAGCTAATTTCATAATTACTGAATCATTCTGATATCATATAAATTCAATTCTATTCAATTATTCCCGATTATGTTTAACTGCATGTGATAGACAATAATTTTGAGAAGGTAAGTCTCGATCCTTCTCATTATTTGATCCTTTTAATAAATTTTCATCGATGCATGGTTGTTTGCAATAGAGGTTCGTTCATTTTCTTAAAAAAAAAAAAAAAAAAAAAAAAAAAATTGATCTTTCGTAGAATCGAAAAATGATTATCTTTAAATATGCTTTGTTATTGCATTGAAACGAACGTTTACTCATTGATAGTTCCTGCATGACGCTTAGCTACTTTGCATTTAATAAAACAATAATAGTATCCTTACATAGACATTCAGATACTGATACAAAATACAAAAACAAAACATGTACACGAAACACGTAAGCATACCTCTCGACGAAGTACGTTCGAATCTTTAAAAGAAAACTCTATGAGATGTAAAACGTAAATTATTCCAATACGATTTCTAAGATAGAGAGAGAAAGAAAAGAGAAAGAAAATAGGGTTGGGGATGGGAATGGGGTGAGAGAAAGAAAAAAGGAGAGAGTGAGAGAGAGAGAGAGAGAGAGAAAGAAAGAGAGAGAGACTGTGAGACTGAGAGACTGAGAGAGCAAGCATACTACTTTCCTCGAGAGGGGATTTTACTCCAGGCACAAATTTCTTTTCTCCATTGACAAGAAAGATCCAGGAAAAATATTAAAGCGAACGTTTCAACAGGTGGACGAGAAGGAACTATCGGGAGCAGAAGAGGAAAAAGAGGTCGAGAAGGCACTCCTGAAACCTTTGTTGTCGTTGGAAGACCTAGTAAGGTTTTCCGCACTCGAAGGTAGCGGTGGAGATTCCCTGAGGACTCTGCTTCAGCGAGGACAGGATGCGGGTCAGGAATGGCCAGGTTTGGAGCATGCAAACATCGGTCCGTACATTCAAAAAATGTTGGCTGCGGCAGCACCGTTCAAAGGTAAAACAAATGTTGGCCTAAGTCTACCAAAGAGTTTAGATACGATTTCGGGTAATTTCGTTGGTAATTCGTTATTAGGAATAGAAACACAAGACTACCGCATTCCGGAGGTGATGAGGAGGTTAATGAGCGAGGATAAGAGATTAAGTAAGAGCGTGAACGGAGATCAAGGACAGGCACAGCATCAGCAACAACAACTTCAACATCATCAGCATCATCATCATTCGGTATCGGCGGTAGGACATCAACAAAGTGGCCCACAAACGAGTGTGCAATCGGTGACGCAACAGCAAACGCATCAACATCTCCGGGCACCGATGACCAACGATGATTTTAATCCGAGCATCGAGGAAGAGGCGAGCGATAGTGCTCAAGGCAGAGCAATATTGAAGATTCCGTCCTACAAGCCAGCGAGTACGCCAAGTTGTTCGAGTAACAAGAACGGCGAACCGACGTCGGCTGCTTTCGCTCAGGGATTCGCGGCAACGGCTTCGAGTCCGAATCTTCTGGAACGTGCTAGCCCAGCGTTCTCGGGGACGAGCAGCCCGACGAACTCCCTGGTCGGCAAGGCGGTGCCTGTTAATTTTCGTGACGTCATCGCGAAGAGTATCAGCGTCAAGTTCCAAGAAGGTCAACAGGCAGGTGTTACAGGTGGATTAGCGGCTTGTCAAGCAAGTACAGTGGTACAACCGCAGCAACCGATGATGCCCGAGCCGAGTCCATTCAAAAGGGGCCGTTATACGCCACCTCAACCAGCGCCACCTGTTCAGCAAGCTCAACAGAATAAGCCGCAAAGTCAGGAGGCCAACAAGCCGAAACCCGGTACTGGTGGTAAAGGAACTAGACCAAAACGCGGAAAGTATAGAAATTACGATAGAGATAGTCTCGTCGAAGCCGTGCGTGCGGTTCAACGAGGCGAGATGAGCGTTCATCGAGCTGGTAGCTACTATGGCGTGCCGCATTCCACCCTCGAGTACAAAGTTAAAGAACGCCACCTCATGAGGCCACGCAAGAGGTAATCTTACAGATAAATTTATATGCGCTTGCATACGAGTCTTGCTTGCGTTCCTCTAGCCGAAATTCCTTCCTCTCCCTCTCTATCTATCACTTGTAGGGACCAGAAGCAACCGGACGACAAGACGAAAGATGGAACGAGTACGACGACGGCGGCAGCGGCAGCTGCGGCCGCGGCGGCGGCTGCTGCGGCAATGAGACCCGGTACAGCTGACAAAAAGGCACCGCTGAAGACTCAAAAACCGTTCACCCCGGCCAGTGGTATTCCTGGTCCTAATGGACTGAAGATGCCACCTTTCATCGAAGGCATGCCGCACTTACCTTTTCCACCTTTTAACTTTTGGAGTCCTGCCCCGTTCTTA
Source organism: Vespa velutina (assembly GCF_912470025.1). Taxonomy (NCBI): domain Eukaryota; kingdom Metazoa; phylum Arthropoda; class Insecta; order Hymenoptera; family Vespidae; genus Vespa; species Vespa velutina. The sequence continues at coordinate 3,395,664 of NC_062206.1, forward strand.
CCCTCACCGTTCATGCCGGGTGCCGCCAATGTACCGACCATCCTTCCGGAGCAATACTTTGCGTCACAAAGGATGCGTGGCTTGCAAGAACAGCAAAGAAGCGCAGCGATTGTTCAACAACAGCCGCATCAACAGCATTCGCAGCGAGAAAGAGAGGCCGGGGCGACCGTCTCGAGCACGGAAACGCCTGGTACGTCGACCGCAAGAAACGCGACGATCGCTAAGGCACCACGGGAAATAACGGAGAGTCTTTACGATGGTAGCGGAGCGAATGGAAGTTTTTTGGACAATCTGATAAGGTCGAGTCTTGAGACCGGTATACCTAGGGATCAACGAGTCTTGACGGAAACGAGAAGTCAACAGCAACAAACGTCGTCGTCGTCGTCTACGTCGTCGACTTCGTCTCAGCAACAACAACAGCAGCAGCAGCAGCAACAACAGCAACACCCAGAAACGATGAGCGGCAAGGCCTTGATCGATCAACTATGTAGGAATTCGAGGAGGACACCGTTGCCGCGTATAACGCAAGATAGTAGCGAGGATGAGAGTTATAGGGGACCATCGGGAACTTCCGGTAGACTCGATAGAGTACCAGAGAGACCGGAGAGGGTACCTACCGTTGATCTCAGCCCATCGCCCTCCGAGAGGGCTCGTACCGACGATGGCAGCGATCGTTTG
>NC_062206.1:3401341-3403841 GCF_912470025.1 Vespa velutina
TTATATTAAAATATCTGTGATGTAAAAAGTAACAAAATTTTGATGTATATTTTTCACAAATTATTGTAACCAGCTAGTGTATATGTGTAAGGATATAACAAGAAAAAAAACTATTATAATTACGGTGTGCGGAAATAAAATGATAAGCGAGGGACTAAAAGGCAAGAAAGAGAAGAGAGCAAGGGTAAGAGAGAGAAAGAGAGAGAGAGCGAGATAAGGAAAGAAAGAGAGGGAGAGAGAGAAAGAGAGAGAGAGAGAGAGAGAGAGAGAGAGAGAATGAAAAAAAGGAGAAGGGAAGTTTAGGGGAATGGAAGCCGCGGTATAACGCGAAATTACGTTGGTCCACACCGGTGGTCAGACGGGACCAAGATGGCGGGCACTGCTCGGAAAACAGTCGGACTAAAAGATTCCTGTTATCTTTTGCCCCTTTTCTATTTTCCTTTTCTTTTCGTTCGATCATTCTGCGCGTTCAAAGAAAGAAAAGAAAAATGTACGGCGGGCTCTTCGTTCTTCTCCTTCGATCATCGACTCGACTGTATCAAAACCAAAATGTTTCTTCTCTTCTTTTCTCTTATTTTTATTATATTCAGGGATTACAAAAAATATATATTATAATATATATTTAAAAAAAAAAAATATATATATATATATATATATGTATGTATGTATATCTATATATAAATGAATTAAAATAAATTCTCTATTTTGCAAGCTATCGTTCGTACGATCAACGAAGGAGAGGACACTGATTTTTATTTCATATAAACCGGAAGATTTGGTCCGATTGGCCCTGAAACGACTCGATGTTAGCTACCTCACAGTATCGTCGCACGTTTGGTATATGGTTCGAAAGAAAGATTTCCGTGTGTCTTTGAACATGAAGAGATTAAGAATTTATATATATTTTAATAATATCGTGATTAGTATTCAAATTGAATTAATAATTAAAAATTTAGCTTTAGTTTTTTCCGTGAAAAGAATTATAACAAAGAAAAGGAGAAAGAGAAAAAACAAGAAACTTTTTCCCTTTTATACGAAAATCATCTAAAAGAGTTTTTTTTTTTTTTTCTATTATTTAATAATAATAACCGGATAATAAATCGGGCAATTTCATAAAGATGAAAATTTGTTTTTCTAAAATCGCAAAGTCGCAGAATTTTTTTTTTTTTTTTGTCTCTTTCGAACGAAGACATACGGTTTCTTGCCGATGGTGATTCGTACGTAAATGGTCTAAACAGTTCCAAATTGTGCCTAAGTTTCGAGGTTACGTTTTTACTACAAGATAAAACGCGAAAACGTTTAGTTCGAACGAGCTCGACCGACGGCGAAACGGTGAACGCGACATGAGAATATAAAAAGTGTATTAAAAGAGAAAGAAAAAAAGAAACGAAAGGAATGCTACGATGATTACCTCCGATAAACGTTCCAGGGCCGTCCGACCGCCATCTTGCGTTCAATTTTACGTTCCGTTTTGTCGAATAAGTGCAATTAGGTACACATAACACGCTCACACCGATACACTCGCGATTACACTCGATTACACCCACACTGATAATACGTACACCAGGCACACACGCACACTAACACACATTTTACATACGTTAAAATGAAAATCTGAAGAAAACGAACTGTTACGCGCTAGGTTACCGTTTTTTAAATTCTATTTTCAATTCACGCATTCTCGAATGTTGGGATTTTCGTGATCAACGAAGAGCTGGCCTGTCGTTCATTATATAGGGACGCGCGTTTAATGACACACTTTAACACACACGACATTTATACAGCATACATCACGCACATACGTCGCAAATGAAACCGACGTCGATTCGACCCACGATTCGAAAACCTTCTTGTTCTTTATTTCTCCTTCGAATCTAACGTCGATGTGATATTAGATATTTAAATTTATCTAAATTCGACGAAGCTAAATTTCCATTTATTCTAAACCAATAATCGAGAAGCTTCAAGAAAGTAATCTTTTATCGGATCCTTGAACCTTTCATTCTTTAACATATTTTTCGACTATATTCGAAGGAACAAGAAAGACAACTCAAGGTTTTGAGCATACCTGAACCAAACATAGAAGATGAGGAAGAAGAAGAAAAAGAAGAAGAAGAAGAAGAAGAAGAAGAAGAAGAAAGAAGATTGTCTCCTCGATCGATCAAAAACTTGGTACCTTCCTGATTGGCTTTAATACGCTCGTAATTCGTAGGTTCTAGTCATATAATGACTCTAAAGTAACGAAAAAAAAAAAAAAAAACAAAAAATAATCAAGAAAAAATATAAAAAAAAAATTGAGAGAGTGAGAGTGAGAGAGAGAGAGAGAGAGAGAGAGAGAGAGAAAGAAAGAGAGAGAGAGAGAGAGAGAGAGTGCGAGACGGAGGAAATAGTCGACTCTCGAGAGAGTTCGATAATTTATGTATACGCAGATCGACTCGACAAAGAAGGAGACGCAAAGGATAAGATATTAAGAAAAAAAAAAAAAAAAAAAAAAAAAGAA